>NC_056739.1:1080645522-1080740522 GCF_019279795.1 Protopterus annectens | reverse complement strand
TGTCTTGCACATCAGAAATTCTCCAGTTATAAACAAGTATAATAAACTTGCATGTTAATTTTGCCCCAAGAGGAGATTATTAGGAGATGTGTTGCCCCAAGAGGAGATTATTAGGAGATGCAACCCAAGACTACTGCAATACAAAGTCTCACCCAAGTTCAGGGCAACATTCAACAATTGTTTATTGTAGTTAATTTGGATAGTGTACTTCAAAAAGGAGACCAGTTTCCTTTTGCAATGCACTGTCTACTCTATTTTGAGAGTCAGTGACTACCCCCCCCCCCCCAACACACACCTTTCATCATGAGGTGTTTAAACAAAGTGTTTTATGTAGGTACTGTATGCCCTTTTAGGTTGTTACAGTTCCTGCTTCACCTGATGAACTCTGTACTGTTTGGCTTCAATTTACTGCTTTATAGTATTGTATGACAGCCTCAGAGTAGTATCAGTAGTCCTTGAAGAATTCTGTACGGCCTTCCTGTTGGTTACTTCTTGTTATTTACATTTGCAGGCAAGCACATCACAGTATATTAACTCTTAGTATGAACAGCTACTTTTAGATACTGGATTGTACTAAGTACAATAAATACATGGAGGCAAACTGCTTTAGTTAGTACGACATTTCTGTTACATTTGACTTTTGGTTCTACAAACACGCAACACATATGCTTTCAGCTCTCTATAGCAAATTCCCAAAGTCTGTTTATGCATAGTTACACTTATACCAGAAGGTCTAATATTTTTCTCAAAGTCTAATGTAATACAGTTTTTCCTTGTAAAACAGTTTTCCTTTGTTCCCTTGTCCTTGGTTCTTTGTAGTTTGATGATCCATGGAAACTCAGTCTTGCATTATTTGAAACGTGGTGTTCCAGCACTGACACGATGTTACATTCCTTTACTTTGCTGATGTTTCAGCTTTACTGCACGGATGTCCTTGCAGCTGCCGTCTACGTAGTTATTTTTTACAGACTGTTTCTCAATAACATATTCCTTCACATGAATGTCAAAATTTATTTAAGCTATTATAAGTTTGCTAGCACATATACTACTTTCTGTTTTTCAGCATTTTACATTATATTTCATGCAGCTTTTTATTCAAGCAAAAATCATGCTAGCAGTAGTTTGAAGACAGTAGAACAGATAGTATTGGAAGACTATCACTAGTCCTCATCACTGAAAAGTAATCCACTACAGCGTCATCCTCCTTGGTAAGATCTGACCATAAAAGTGATCACCTTCGAAGTCACAATCTCCCCTGACCCTCCCTTGTCAGCGTCAAACAAAAAAATCTTTGCCAAAACTGACTACAATCTCCTGAGAGCAGATATAAGCAACTTCTCAGCCACTGTCCCTTCACTAGGAACTAGCACTAATGTCCAAGCCTACACCAAAAAATGATACGAGCACCTGCATAACTCTATGGACTCAGCAAAACCCGACACGACCAAATCATGTTCCTCAAGGAAGAGTAAACCTGTCTGGTGGACAGCAGCAATAAAACTCTATAACAAAAGGAAAAAAATTGCTGTCCAGGACCAAGGAGGAGCAGGTGCCAAGTTGGAAGCAATTGCTCCTTTGTCTGAGCAAGCAAATAAAGCCACTGGTGAAATCCTCTAAGGCTAACTTTCTCCTTAGTAGATGTGGCCAATTTGGACTCAGTCACAAGGCCTTCTTCACATACGTCCGCTGTCTGAAAGGTAACACCCAAATCTGCTCTGAACTGGTGGTCAACACCACATCATACACAAATGCATTAGATATAGCCAGCCTACTGGCAGACAGGTTAATTGAAAACTTTACCTCCCTGCCCCCCATTAGTAAACCAAGTCATCCCCACCCCCCCATCAGTAAGCCAGGACATCCGGACCAAGAAAGAGCTGAAAGACTAACCCACCAAAAATGCAGCAACAAGCAGACCAAGAACAACCACCAGAAGGTACGACAGTCCAACCTCACAATAAGGTACAACGTTACTCAAAGGATAAATGCCAAAGCAGCAGCTCCAAGAAAATTCCAAGGCAACTGAGATCCACAGGATAATTCTATATATAGACCCTATAAACAAGTACATTGGCAACCTCCAAACACTTGACCCCACACAGTTTGGTTTTGTCAGAGGGAGATCGTGCTTGTTTGTCAACTTCTTTTAAAAAAAGTTGACCAAAGCCATGGATGAAGGGAAGACCGTGCACACTGCCTACCCTGACCTAGCCAAAGCCTTCAACACTATTCCCCACTCAGGCATAATAGAGAAACGGAACCCAAGCAGTCAAAATAGGGGAAGCCACCTCTAGTAGTAGGCTGGTAATGATCAATGTACCCCAAGGATCGGTCTTGGGGCCTTTACTGTTTGCAATATACTTTTCTGAGGTGCAAGCCAAAACCAGTGGTCTGTGGCTGACCAAGTTTGCAGATGACTGCAAGCTGGGTGCCGTCTTAAACTCCCCAAGTGATGTGATCCTTCTCCAAGAGGGCCTTACCAAAACAAACATGAGTGGTGCGAGAAGCATGGCCTCAAATTGAATGCCAACAAATGCATCATTATCCCCTTTGGGGAAAATGCAGTCCTCACTAATTCCCACTAATTATAACATTAATCACAACGTACTAAGCATGCAATCAGTCTTGAGGGACTTGGGCACCCAGGTTGACAGCAACCTGTCTTTTGACCATGTTGCCTTGGTTGTATGGAAAGCTTTCTACATGGCCCACCTCATTAGTAAGGGTAATTCATTCAGGAACAAAGTCATAACATCCCTGTACTTATCAAACCCATTAAGGAGGACAACGCCCCCTTCAGTATGTACCTTGCCAATCACATGCAGTAGCTGGAGAGACCACAGGAGGTTCCTGACCAGGAAAATCTAGCATCTCAAAACACCTGTCCTATACTGACAGGCTAAAAGCCCTGTCCCTCTACTCAAGTCTCATAGAGACTGCACAGAGGTGACCTGTGTCTGGCATACAAGGCCATCTCAGACCCAGCCCTGATGGAGTTGCTGCATATCAGTAAGTCAAACTCCACTCGCACAACCCACACACAAGGCCCCAACCTGGTCTGTGACATCAATTAAAAACCTGTCCGCAGGATAGATTTCTGTCCCAAAGACTCCCCCAATCTATGAAATAATATCCCTCTCCATAGTACCTCTCTAGTCCTCATTAAGAGGAACCTGGACAACTGGAGAGGAAACAGAAAATACACCCCTGGAATCTCACCCATGTCCCTGCTGGACAGGGGAAACAGGTGCTAACTTTGTGGGAACATGGACAAAATTCTTGGCTAGGCTAGCTTATAAAGGCCTCCGGGCCAACAGCCTAGTATCATCCATCAAACTGAGTAGGATATTTTCTAAAGGTACCCAATTAATGAAATGATAGCAGGACTAAGCATCCCCACTCACTAAATTCACAGTCAGAACTGTAGCAGAAATAAGAGCAGCTGCTAACATAACTCTTCCCCGACTGTATATTAAACATCAGCCAGTTGTCCCAAACGTAATGTTCACTCATTAAAAGCATGTTAAACACACCCCAATCTCTTTGTTAAGGCAGGAGAATATGTAAATAGTAAGCTCGAAATGGTTTAGCACCCTTGCATGACATGAGCGAATAAGGTATGTAAGCAGCAGTTTGTTTTTATTTAAGTTAAATTATCATATATCACATATCACCAAAATAACTCTCTCTCCTCCAAAGATGGGAGTTCACAGACTCATGGGAGTTTACTAGGCTAACAATCACAAGGGCCTTTTCAAGCCTAGCCATGAATCCCAAATCTGACAAATTCTGGTACCCTTGCAAAGTGTAAGCATAGGCTGGGTTGCCCTCAGATGTAAAAGCAATCAGTATGATAGGTGGGGAAAGGGAATTGGACAGGTCTTAAATAACCCCCCCAAAAAATGGAAGCACAGATGAGATGAACCCCCAAAACACCACAAGGATCCATTTACAGCCCCAGCAAAAAAAAAAAAAAAACCACACACACACACAAAGCAAAGTCCAGTGGAGTAGCTGGTAAACCCTGTTGGGTACTGGGGACTGGGTCAGTAACAATGTGGTCCGAGGGGACAAAAACAGTCTTCTGCTGGAGCCTATCCAACACAGTGTGAAGTGCTGAGCAGCAACTCACTATACTTTACATTTCACATCTTTGGCTATCTGTACCTTGTAGCAGATTAATCTGTAGTCCAGCAATGGCTAAACTAATATTTAATCAAAAAACATTAGCAAAGCACACAAAAAGACTAAAGTAAAGTAAATGTGACATCCTCAAACATCGTGTTGCTACCTGTAGCTACTCTTGCAAAAGGCATTAAACCTGCTGGAATATTCCCACAGTCCAGGAAGACAATTCTCAGCCAACATTTTTAGGTGTCACCTTTCATTACTACATGTAGTTCAGACCTCAGGAAGTTTATTAGGACTTCATTGTAGTTGTGTACTATCCGTGGAAAGACAAGGAAGTCCTATATGCAATTCCTCAGAGTAGTTCACACAGTCTGCAGATGTGAAAATTCACTGTCTGCAATAGTAAAGGCTTGTGTCATGCATTTGGTGGTTAGGAGTTCCCAAACCAATTCCATACCAAGCTCTTGTGGTATTACAGCGTATAGATCTTTGATATCCACTATAAGGAAATTATGGTTTTCATTGTATTCTAACCTAATAATACCCTCCAAGAAACTCCATGAATCATGGCAAATTTGCTCCTCACTCCTAAAAATAGAAACACAAAAGAGAGACATATAATGGGAACTATGGTATGGGTAAATGCGGCCAATGCCAACAATGTCAGTTTATAATGGTTGGTAATAGTTCACCATTAGAGATAAGTCTTACTTAGTGAAAGGTAAATATAATTGTGAATCTGGGGGGGGGGTGTTTATGTAGCACTATGTCAGCAATGCCAATCATATTATATAGGCAAAAATGGAAAGGTAGCTGAAACAAAGAATTTATGAGCATCAATATAAAACATAAATAAAAGAATAATTACAAATGCTTTAGCCAAGCATAGTGTAGAAAACCCCTCTCAATTTTTTTTTCACTGTCATCCACCAGGAAGCAAGAAAGGTCAGAGGAGGCCCTTGGGAATTGAAACTAGAGGAGAGTGAACTAATGTGGCAGATACGTACATATGCCCATATACCACCTGGCCTTAATGAGTATGCCTCAATTAAGTGCATTTTAAAATTAAAAGCATTAGACAGGTGAAATATACTATATTAATGATTCTATTATAAATTCATAAGAATTGATTAAATTAAAATATAGTGTTTTATGGTATATATATATATATATATATATATATATATATATATATATATATATATATTTTTTATATATATTTATTAAGAAATTTATAGATAAAGCCGGTTAAATTTGAAGCTTTCCTAACATACATAAGCTGGTATAATAGGTTTCATCAATGCTTATGGGCATTTTTAATATATTTGTGTCTAATTGGTTTGTGTTCCTACAATTTTTATTGCTTTTAATTGGTTTGTCTTAGTTTAATTGATTGATGACTGTATAAATAGCATTGCACTTTGGGTAATGTGATGTCTGAAGAAGTCTAAGCATTATTTTGGACGAAAGCTCTTACATTAAAGTTTGGGGAAATTTACAGCCGACTCGCCTTTTGTTTTTTCACTAGTTTGTCCGAGTTTTGTTGTAGCAACAAATTAACATTTAGTAGTTTCATGGTTTTTATTGCTAAATATATTTACACTTTTCATTGTGGCTGGTCCTTTAGAGACTATTTTAGCCTTTGACAATACTCGTATCTGTTTGGTGACTTGGCCACCCTTTCCCAGGTGTGTGTGTATGTGTGTGTGTGTGTGTTTGGTGACTTGGCCACCCTTTCCCAGGTGTGTGTGTGTGTGTGTGTGTGTGTGTTTGGTGACTTGGCCACCCTTTCCCAGGTGTGTGTGTGTTTGGTGACTTGGCCACCCTTTCCCAGGTGTGTGTGTGTGTGTGTGTTTGGTGACTTGGCCACCCTTTCCCAGGTGTGTGTGTGTGTGTGTGTGTTTGGTGACTTGGCCACCCTTTCCCAGGTGTGTGTGTGTGTGTGTGTGTGTGTGTTTGGTGACTTGGCCACCCTTTCCCAGGTGTGTGTGTGTGTGTGTGTGTTTGGTGACTTGGCCACCCTTTCCCAGGTGTGTGTGTGTGTGTGTGTGTTTGGTGACTTGGCCACCCTTTCCCAGGTGTGTGTGTGTGTGTGTGTTTGGTGACTTGGCCACCCTTTCCCAGGTGTGTGTGTGTGTGTGTTTGGTGACTTGGCCACCCTTTCCCAGGTGTGTGTGTGTGTGTGTTTGGTGACTTGGCCACCCTTTCCCAGGTGTGTGTGTGTGTGTTTGGTGACTTGGCCACCCTTTCCCAGGTGTGTGTGTGTGTGTGTTTGGTGACTTGGCCACCCTTTCCCAGGTGTGTGTGTGTGTGTGTGTTTGGTGACTTGGCCACCCTTTCCCAGGTGTGTGTGTGTGTGTGTGTGTTTGGTGACTTGGCCACCCTTTCCCAGGTGTGTGTGTGTGTGTGTGTTTGGTGACTTGGCCACCCTTTCCCAGGTGTGTGTGTGTGTGTGTGTTTGGTGACTTGGCCACCCTTTCCCAGGTGTGTGTGTGTGTGTGTGTGTTTGGTGACTTGGCCACCCTTTCCCAGGTGTGTGTGTGTGTGTGTGTGTTTGGTGACTTGGCCACCCTTTCCCAGGTGTGTGTGTGTGTGTGTGTGTTTGGTGACTTGGCCACCCTTTCCCAGGTGTGTGTGTGTGTGTGTGTTTGGTGACTTGGCCACCCTTTCCCAGGTGTGTGTGTGTGTGTGTGTGTTTGGTGACTTGGCCACCCTTTCCCAGGTGTGTGTGTGTGTGTGTGTGTTTGGTGACTTGGCCACCCTTTCCCAGGTGTGTGTGTGTGTGTGTGTGTTTGGTGACTTGGCCACCCTTTCCCAGGTGTGTGTGTGTGTGTGTGTGTGTGTGTTTGGTGACTTGGCCACCCTTTCCCAGGTGTGTGTGTGTGTGTGTGTGTTTGGTGACTTGGCCACCCTTTCCCAGGTGTGTGTGTGTGTGTGTGTGTGTGTTTGGTGACTTGGCCACCCTTTCCCAGGTGTGTGTGTGTGTGTGTGTGTGTTTGGTGACTTGGCCACCCTTTCCCAGGTGTGTGTGTGTGTGTGTGTGTGTTTGGTGACTTGGCTACCCTTTCCCAGGTGTGTGTGTGTGTGTGTGTGTGTGTGTGTGTGTGTGTGTGTGTGTGTTTGGTGACTTGGCCACCCTTTCCCAGGTGTGTGTGTGTGTGTGTGTGTTTGGTGACTTGGCTACCCTTTCCCAGGTGTGTGTGTGTGTGTGTGTGTGTGTGTGTGTGTGTGTGTGTGTGTGTGTTTGGTGACTTGGCCACCCTTTCCCAGGTGTGTGTGTGTGTGTGTGTGTGTGTGTGTGTGTGTGTGTTTGGTGACTTGGCTACCCTTTCCCAGGTGTGTGTGTGTGTGTGTGTGTGTGTGTGTGTGTGTGTGTGTGTGTGTGTGTTTGGTGACTTGGCTACCCTTTCCCAGGTGTGTGTGTGTGTGTGTGTGTGTGTGTGTTTGGTGACTTGGCTACCCTTTCCCAGGTGTGTGTGTGTGTGTGTGTGTGTGTGTGTTTGGTGACTTGGCCACCCTTTCCCAGGTGTGTGTGTGTGTGTGTGTGTGTGTTTGGTGACTTGGCCACCCTTTCCCAGGTGTGTGTGTGTGTGTGTGTGTGTGTGTGTGTGTGTGTGTGTGTGTGTTTGGTGACTTGGCCACCCTTTCCCAGGTGTGTGTGTGTGTGTGTGTGTGTGTGTGTGTGTGTGTGTGTGTGTTTGGTGACTTGGCCACCCTTTCCCAGGTGTGTGTGTGTGTGTGTGTGTGTGTGGTGACTTGGCCACCCTTTCCCAGGTGTGTGTGTGTGTGTGTGTGTGTGTGTGGTGACTTGGCCACCCTTTCCCAGGTGTGTGTGTGTGTGTGTGTGTGTGTGTGTGTGTGTTTGGTGACTTGGCCACCCTTTCCCAGGTGTGTGTGTGTGTGTGTGTGTGTGTGTGTTTGGTGACTTGGCCACCCTTCCAGAGTGTGTGTGTGTGTGTGTGTGTGTGTGTGTGTGTGTGTGTGTGTTTGGTGACTTGGCCACCCTTTCCCAGGTGTGTGTGTGTTTGGTGACTTGGCCACCCTTTCCCAGGTGTGTGTGTGTTTGGTGACTTGGCCACCCTTTCCCAGGTGTGTGTGTGTGTGTGTGTGTGTGTGTGTGTGTGTGTGTGTGTGTTTGGTGACTTGGCCACCCTTTCCCAGGTGTGTGTGTGTGTGTGTGTGTGTGTGTGTTTGGTGACTTGGCCACCCTTTCCCAGGTGTGTGTGTGTGTGTGTGTGTGTGTTTGGTGACTTGGCCACCCTTTCCCAGGTGTGTGTGTGTGTGTGTGTGTGTGTGTTTGGTGACTTGGCCACCCTTTCCCAGGTGTGTGTGTGTGTGTGTTTGGTGACTTGGCCACCCTTTCCCAGGTGTGTGTGTGTGTGTGTGTGTGTGTGTGTGTGTGTGTGTGTGTGTGTTTGGTGACTTGGCCACCCTTTCCCAGGTGTGTGTGTGTGTGTGTGTTTGGTGACTTGGCCACCCTTTCCCAGGTGTGTGTGTGTGTGTGTGTGTGTGTGTGTGTGTGTGTGTGTGTGTGTGTGTGTGTTTGGTGACTTGGCCACCCTTTCCCAGGTGTGTGTGTGTGTGTGTTTGGTGACTTGGCCACCCTTTCCCAGGTGTGTGTGTGTGTGTGTGTGTGTGTGTGTGTGTGTGTTTGGTGACTTGGCCACCCTTTCCCAGGTGTGTGTGTGTGTGTGTTTGGTGACTTGTGTGTGTGTGTTTGGTGACTTGGCCACCCTTTCCCAGGTGTGTGTGTGTGTGTTTGGTGACTTGGCCACCCTTTCCCAGGTGTGTGTGTGTGTGTGTGTGTGTGTGTGTGTGTGTTTGGTGACTTGGCCACCCTTTCCCAGGTGTGTGTGTGTGTGTGTGTGTGTTTGGTGACTTGGCCACCCTTTCCCAGGTGTGTGTGTGTGTGTGTGTGTTTGGTGACTTGGCCACCCTTTCCCAGGTGTGTGTGTGTGTGTGTGTTTGGTGACTTGGCCACCCTTTCCCAGGTGTGTGTGTGTGTGTGTGTTTGGTGACAGCCACCCTTTCCCAGGTGTGTGTGTGTGTGTTTGGTGACTTGGCCACCCTTTCCCAGGTGTGTGTGTGTGTGTGTGTTTGGTGACTTGGCCACCCTTTCCCAGGTGTGTGTGTGTGTGTGTTTGGTGACTTGGCCACCCTTTCCCAGGTGTGTGTGTGTGTGTGTGTGTTTGGTGACTTGGCCACCCTTTCCCAGGTGTGTGTGTGTGTTTGGTGACTTGGCCACCCTTTCCCAGGTGTGTGTGTGTGTGTGTGTGTGTTTGGTGACTTGGCCACCCTTTCCCAGGTGTGTGTGTGTGTGTGTGTGTGTGTGTTTGGTGACTTGGCCACCCTTTCCCAGGTGTGTGTGTGTGTGTGTGTGTGTGTGTTTGGTGACTTGGCCACCCTTTCCCAGGTGTGTGTGTGTGTGTGTGTGTGTTTGGTGACTTGGCCACCCTTTCCCAGGTGTGTGTGTGTGTGTGTGTGTGTGTGTGTGTGTGTTTGGTGACTTGGCCACCCTTTCCCAGGTGTGTGTGTGTGTGTGTGTGTGTGTGTGTGTGTGTGTGTGTGTGTGTGTGTGTGTGTGTGTGTGTGTGTGTGTGTGTGTGTTTGGTGACTTGGCCACCCTTTCCCAGGTGTGTGTGTGTGTGTGTGTGTGTTTGGTGACTTGGCCACCCTTTCCCAGGTGTGTGTGTGTGTGTGTGTGTTTGGCCACCCTTTCCCAGGTGTGTGTGTGTGTGTGTGTGTGTGTGTGTTTGGTGACTTGGCCACCCTTTCCCAGGTGTGTGTGTGTGTGTGTGTGTGTGTGGTGACTTGGCCACCCTTTCCCAGGTGTGTGTGTGTGTGTGTGTGTGTGTGTGTGTGTGTGTGTGTTTGGTGACTTGGCCACCCTTTCCCAGGTGTGTGTGTGTGTGTGTGTGTGTGTTTGGTGACTTGGCCACCCTTTCCCAGGTGTGTGTGTGTGTGTGTGTGTGTGTGTGTGTGTGTGTGTGTGTGTGTGTGTTTGGTGACTTGGCCACCCTTTCCCAGGTGTGTGTGTGTGTGTGTGTTTGGTGACTTGGCCACCCTTTCCCAGGTGTGTGTGTGTTTGGTGACTTGGCCACCCTTTCCCAGGTGTGTGTGTGTGTGTGTTTGGTGACTTGGCCACCCTTTCCCAGGTGTGTGTGTGTGTGTGTGTGTTTGGTGACTTGGCCACCCTTTCCCAGGTGTGTGTGTGTGTGTGTGTGTGTGTTTGGTGACTTGGCCACCCTTTCCCAGGTGTGTGTGTGTGTGTGTGTGTGTTTGGTGACTTGGCCACCCTTTCCCAGGTGTGTGTGTGTGTGTGTGTGTGTTTGGTGACTTGGCCACCCTTTCCCAGGTGTGTGTGTGTGTGTGTGTGTGTTTGGTGACTTGGCCACCCTTTCCCAGGTGTGTGTGTGTGTGTGTTTGGTGACTTGGCCACCCTTTCCCAGGTGTGTGTGTGTGTGTGTGTGTGTGTGTGTGTTTGGTGACTTGGCCACCCTTTCCCAGGTGTGTGTGTGTGTGTGTGTGTGTGTTTGGTGACTTGGCCACCCTTTCCCAGGTGTGTGTGTGTGTGTGTGTGTGTGTGTGTGTGTTTGGTGACTTGGCCACCCTTTCCCAGGTGTGTGTGTGTGTGTGTGTGTGTGTTTGGTGACTTGGCCACCCTTTCCCAGGTGTGTGTGTGTGTGTGTGTGTGTGTGTGTGTGTGTGTGTGTGTGTTTGGTGACTTGGCCACCCTTTCCCAGGTGTGTGTGTGTGTGTGTGTGTGTGTTTGGTGACTTGGCCACCCTTTCCCAGGTGTGTGTGTGTGTGTGTGTGTGTGTGTGTGTGTGTGTGTGTGTGTGTGTTTGGTGACTTGGCCACCCTTTCCCAGGTGTGTGTGTGTGTGTTTGGTGACTTGGCCACCCTTTCCCAGGTGTGTGTGTGTGTGTGTTTGGTGACTTGGCCACCCTTTCCCAGGTGTGTGTGTGTGTGTGTGTGTGTGTGTGTGTTTGGTGACTTGGCCACCCTTTCCCAGGTGTGTGTGTGTGTGTGTGTGTGTGTTTGGTGACTTGGCCACCCTTTCCCAGGTGTGTGTGTGTGTGTGTTTGGTGACTTGGCCACCCTTTCCCAGGTGTGTGTGTGTGTGTGTGTGTTTGGTGACTTGGCCACCCTTTCCCAGGTGTGTGTGTGTGTGTGTGTTTGGTGACTTGGCCACCCTTTCCCAGGTGTGTGTGTGTGTGTGTGTGTTTGGTGACTTGGCCACCCTTTCCCAGGTGTGTGTGTGTGTGTGTGTGTGTTTGGTGACTTGGCCACCCTTTCCCAGGTGTGTGTGTGTGTGTGTGTTTGGTGACTTGGCCACCCTTTCCCAGGTGTGTGTGTGTGTGTGTGTGTTTGGTGACTACCCCTTTCCCAGGTGTGTGTGTGTGTGTGTGTGTGGTGACTTGGCCACTTTCCCAGGTGTGTGTGTGTGTGTGTGTGTGTTTGGTGACTTGGCCACCCTTTCCCAGGTGTGTGTGTGTGTGTGTGTGTGTGTGTTTGGTGACTTGGCCACCCTTTCCCAGGTGTGTGTGTGTGTGTGTGTGTTTGGTGACTTGCCCCTTTCCCAGGTGTGTGTGTGTGTGTGTGTTTGGTGACTTGGCCACCCTTTCCCAGGTGTGTGTGTGTGTGTGTGTTTGGTGACTTGGCCACCCTTTCCCAGGTGTGTGTGTGTGTTTGGTGACTTGGCCACCCTTTCCCAGGTGTGTGTGTGTGTGTGTGTGTTTGGTGACTTGGCCACCCTTTCCCAGGTGTGTGTGTGTGTGTGTGTGTGTGTGTGTGTTTGGTGACTTGGCCACCCTTTCCCAGGTGTGTGTGTGTGTGTGTGTGTTTGGTGACTTGGCCACCCTTTCCCAGGTGTGTGTGTGTGTGTGTGTGTTTGGTGACTTGGCCACCCTTTCCCAGGTGTGTGTGTGTGTGTGTGTGTGTTTGGTGACTTGGCCACCCTTTCCCAGGTGTGTGTGTGTGTGTGTGTGTGTTTGGTGACTTGGCCACCCTTTCCCAGGTGTGTGTGTGTGTGTGTGTGTTTGGTGACTTGGCCACCCTTTCCCAGGTGTGTGTGTGTGTGTGTGTGTGTGTGTTTGGTGACTTGGCCACCCTTTCCCAGGTGTGTGTGTGTGTGTGTGTTTGGTGACTTGGCCACCCTTTCCCAGGTGTGTGTGTGTGTGTGTGTGTGTTTGGCCACCCTTTCCCAGGTGGTGTGTGTGTGTGTGTGTGTGTTTGGTGACTTGGCCACCCTTTCCCAGGTGTGTGTGTGTGTGTGTGTTTGGTGACTTGGCCACCCTTTCCCAGGTGTGTGTGTGTGTGTGTGTGTGTGACTTGGCCCCTTTCCCAGGTGTGTGTGTGTGTGTGTGTTTGGTGACTTGGCCACCCTTCCCAGGTGTGTGTGTGTGTGTGTGTGTGTGTTTGGTGACTTGGCCACCCTTTCCCAGGTGTGTGTGTGTGTGTGTGTGTTTGGTGACTTGGCCACCCTTTCCCAGGTGTGTGTGTGTGTGTGTTTGGTGACTTGGCCACCCTTTCCCAGGTGTGTGTGTGTGTGTGTTTGGTGACTTGTACCCTTTCCCAGGTGTGTGTGTGTGTTTGGTGACTTGGCCACCCTTTCCCAGGTGTGTGTGTGTGTGTGTGTGTTTGGTGACTTGGCCACCCTTTCCCAGGTGTGTGTGTGTGTGTGTGTGTTGGTGACTTGGCCCTTTCCCAGGTGTGTGTGTGTGTGTTTGGTGACTTGGCCACCCTTCCCAGGTGTGTGTGTGTGTGTGTTTGGTGACTTGGCCACCCTTTCCCAGGTGTGTGTGTGTGTGTGTGTTTGGTGACTTGGCCACCCTTTCCCAGGTGTGTGTGTGTGTGTGTGTTTGGTGACTTGGCCACCTTTCCCAGGTGTGTGTGTGTGTGTGTTTGGTGACTTGGCCACCCTTTCCCAGGTGTGTGTGTGTGTGTGTGTTTGGTGACTTGGCCACCCTTTCCCAGGTGTGTGTGTGTGTGTGTGTGTGTGTGTGTTTGGTGACTTGGCCACCCTTTCCCAGGTGTGTGTGTGTGTGTGTGTTTGGTGACTTGGCCACCCTTTCCCAGGTGTGTGTGTGTGTGTGTGTTTGGTGACTTGGCCACCCTTTCCCAGGTGTGTGTGTGTGTGTGTGTTTGGTGACTTGGCCACCCTTTCCCAGGTGTGTGTGTGTGTGTGTTTGGTGACTTGGCCACCCTTTCCCAGGTGTGTGTGTGTGTGTGTGTTTGGTGACTTGGCCACCCTTTCCCAGGTGTGTGTGTGTGTGTGTGTGTTTGGTGACTTGGCCACCCTTTCCCAGGTGTGTGTGTGTGTGTGTGTGTTTGGTGACTTGGCCACCCTTTCCCAGGTGTGTGTGTGTGTGTGTTTGGTGACTTGGCCACCCTTTCCCAGGTGTGTGTGTGTGTGTGTTTGGTGACTTGGCCACCCTTTCCCAGGTGTGTGTGTGTGTGTGTGTGTTTGGTGACTTGGCCACCCTTTCCCAGGTGTGTGTGTGTGTGTGTGTTTGGTGACTTGGCCACCCTTTCCCAGGTGTGTGTGTGTGTGTGTTTGGTGACTTGGCCACCCTTTCCCAGGTGTGTGTGTGTGTGTGTTTGGTGACTTGGCCACCCTTTCCCAGGTGTGTGTGTGTGTGTGTGTTTGGTGACTTGGCCACCCTTTCCCAGGTGTGTGTGTGTGTGTGTGTTTGGTGACTTGGCCACCCTTTCCCAGGTGTGTGTGTGTGTGTGTTTGGTGACTTGGCCACCCTTTCCCAGGTGTGTGTGTGTGTGTGTGTGTGTGTGTTTGGTGACTTGGCCACCCTTTCCCAGGTGTGTGTGTGTGTGTGTTTGGTGACTTGGCCACCCTTTCCCAGGTGTGTGTGTGTGTGTTTGGTGACTTGGCCACCCTTTCCCAGGTGTGTGTGTGTGTGTGTGTTTGGTGACTTGGCCACCCTTTCCCAGGTGTGTGTGTGTGTGTGTGTGTTTGGTGACTTGGCCACCCTTTCCCAGGTGTGTGTGTGTGTGTGTGTGTGTTTGGTGACTTGGCCACCCTTTCCCAGGTGTGTGTGTGTGTGTGTGTTTGGTGACTTGGCCACCCTTTCCCAGGTGTGTGTGTGTGTGTGTGTGTTTGGTGACTTGGCCACCCTTTCCCAGGTGTGTGTGTGTGTGTGTGTGTGTTTGGTGACTTGGCCACCCTTTCCCAGGTGTGTGTGTGTGTGTGTGTGTGTGTTTGGTGACTTGGCCACCCTTTCCCAGGTGTGTGTGTGTGTGTGTGTGTGTTTGGTGACTTGGCCACCCTTTCCCAGGTGTGTGTGTGTGTGTTTGGTGACTTGGCCACCCTTTCCCAGGTGTGTGTGTGTGTGTTTGGTGACTTGGCCACCCTTTCCCAGGTGTGTGTGTGTGTGTGTGTGTGTGTGTGTGTGTGTGTGTGTGTGTGTGTGTGTGTGTGTGTTTGGTGACTTGGCCACCCTTTCCCAGGTGTGTGTGTGTGTGTGTTTGGTGACTTGGCCACCCTTTCCCAGGTGTGTGTGTGTGTGTGTTTGGTGACTTGGCCACCCTTTCCCAGGTGTGTGTGTGTGTGTGTGTTTGGTGACTTGGCCACCCTTTCCCAGGTGTGTGTGTGTGTGTGTGTGTTTGGTGACTTGGCCACCCTTTCCCAGGTGTGTGTGTGTGTGTTTGGTGACTTGGCCACCCTTTCCCAGGTGTGTGTGTGTGTGTGTGTTTGGTGACTTGGCCACCCTTTCCCAGGTGTGTGTGTGTGTGTGTTTGGTGACTTGGCCACCCTTTCCCAGGTGTGTGTGTGTGTGTGTGTTTGGTGACTTGGCCACCCTTTCCCAGGTGTGTGTGTGTGTGTGTGTGTGTTTGGTGACTTGGCCACCCTTTCCCAGGTGTGTGTGTGTGTGTGTGTGTGTGTTTGGTGACTTGGCCACCCTTTCCCAGGTGTGTGTGTGTGTGTGTTTGGTGACTTGGCCACCCTTTCCCAGGTGTGTGTGTGTGTGTGTGTTTGGTGACTTGGCCACCCTTTCCCAGGTGTGTGTGTGTGTGTTTGGTGACTTGGCCACCCTTTCCCAGGTGTGTGTGTGTGTGTGTGTGTGTTTGGTGACTTGGCCACCCTTTCCCAGGTGTGTGTGTGTGTGTGTGTGTGTTTGGTGACTTGGCCACCCTTTCCCAGGTGTGTGTGTGTGTGTGTGTGTGTGTGTGTGTGTTTGGTGACTTGGCCACCCTTTCCCAGGTGTGTGTGTGTGTGTGTGTTTGGTGACTTGGCCACCCTTTCCCAGGTGTGTGTGTGTGTGTGTGTGTGTTTGGTGACTTGGCCACCCTTTCCCAGGTGTGTGTGTGTGTTTGGTGACTTGGCCACCCTTTCCCAGGTGTGTGTGTGTTTGGTGACTTGGCCACCCTTTCCCAGGTGTGTGTGTGTTTGGTGACTTGGCCACCCTTTCCCAGGTGTGTGTGTGTGTGTCAGCTATTTGGAGCAGGGACACGAAACACTGACTTCACAAAGAGTGGTGGAGGACTTGGCTTGGACACTCAGATAAGGACTTAACTCTGCAGATGTGCCAGTGGGAAGCCTTACTGGGGACCTGGGGAGAGGCAGAGAGAGAAACCCAGACCCTTGGCCGAGTGTATTCCCTGTGTGCTGTTAAGGGAAACAGTATTTCATGCAGAGAGCCGCATCTGGAAATACTGGGTGTATCCATTTTTGTTCCAAGGGAACGTCCCTCTCCAGTGTCAGTAGTGAGGATTCAGGATCCTTGATTACTGGTCCAAAGAGGTGCCATCTCAAGGTGACCTACTGAGATGCCAATATTTGGTTACATTAACTTTTCACATAGGTTAACACCTTCTTAAATACAGAAGCTCTCTAAATGGAATATATGAAAAAACAAACCTGGTCACCAAGTCAATAATCAAGACACTGTACCAAGTCCTAGTCCTTATGTGCTGTAGGTCTCCGATTGGAATAGTTGAAATGCCCAGGCTAATCACAAGTTAAAATTCAGACAAAACCTTGAGACCTAGTATAAAAACCACTACGAATGCTCACCTTTAGAGAGTTGCAGTGTTGATTCACTAGTAAACCTTTGCTGACATTACAGGACAGAGACTTGTTTATCCTTCCTTCTTTTGCATACACTGTGACTAGCACAAAGGACAGAACAATGATGACCAATGGACAGCATTCTAAGATACGACATGCTGAATCTCCATCCAGTATTACAAGTCATATTTGACAGCCTCAAACTATTGACCATTCTGCCCCACACTGCAATGTCCTAAACCTAAACTCCATTGCACTCATGACTGCTTCTCTACAACAGGTCTAAACCTCTGGGAAAAGTATCCCTTCACAAGTAAAAGGCACATAATCTTACCAAAACTGTGGACTTGAGGTGTACTTCCTCTCGTTATCCAAATGTCACCGATTCTCACCGAGTAATATTACCTAACTTGCGTTGCATCATTCTTCTCCTACTAGTAACACATGTATTTCTCACATGGCAGGTTCTGCTGGGAGAATCTTCAGTTCTCACTCACAAACTTTGTAGTTTCATAGGTAATTTAGGCCTAGACAATTTCCCTTGGTGAGATTCAAACCCTGTACCACTTGTCTGGGAAGACTATTATGCCAACCACCAACCTTGACTAATTATGCCATCACCTTCCAACTGCTTACAACCTCCATCTAACATTCTTCGCCCAACTTATCCCATAATTTCCAATTAAACACCACAATACCTGTAATTATAAAATTGCTTCTCATTAGTGTTAGCGTGTACATAAATAAAAAAAAACATGCACGCTGATTTGTCAGCCCAACCAGCATGCCCACTTTAAAACGAGCATATATCAACAGGAAAAAATCTGGCCACTGAAATACCATTCAGCAGACTTTATTGATATATGCTATTAAGGACACAGCAAAACACAAGAAAAATCAAGTACATTCTGCAAAACTAAACAAACAGAAGCATACCCGATTTTCCTTGCATTTCTTTGCAGTCTTGGCAGCCAGATTTACTTCTGAACTGTCTGGAAGTTCAGAGAATAGCCACATGTTTGCCTCATAGTAAAAGAAAAGAAAAAAAGCAACAGATGTACTATGCAAGTAAGTGTGGGAACTTAAGTCCTATACGCATGCGCAGTAAAACAGAACACACAGAAGAACGGGGAAACAACTCCAAGGAACACTACAGAGCTGTTATACAAAGACATTAGTTAAGAAATACATTGTTCATCTTTCTTAAATAATGTCTTTGACAATGTATTTGCATAATGGCAATAACCCATGCCTGGGTGTGGGTAATGCTAGGATTTACCCAAAGTTCACTCTCGTGATCAAAACCACACTAACTGTAGGCAAGTCTAGCATTACCCACATCCAGTCATGGATTATTGCTTAAATGTTTTATTTCTAGAGAGAGAGTTTCTACATAGTGTAGGAGGCACACACAGCAACACAACTCAAAGCACTTGTGGAAAACAGTAAACATTTCATTAAATGCATGGCCATAACTGAATCCACCAGGATTACACATGCTGTCTTAACTTAAAAATATGAAAAGTACTTATGCGGCCTGACTAGCAACACCACAATACCAGAAAAATGAGCCCAGTAATGGATGGCTCAAAGCACTACTCAAGTAAAATTAAATCTAAACCACAGCACAAAGCCTTGTTGCACAGAGAAAAGGGTTTTGGTATTTTATACAAGATAAACAAAGAATCAAGACAAACAGAACTAATTGTATTTAATCTTGTGTATTGAAAGAAATAAAAAAGGCAACTAAAATGAATTTACACAGTGTATTTTTTTTTAATGAGAAACGGGGGAAGAAAGCAAATACAATACAGTTGTGACTAGAAAAAAAATTCAATGTGAAATGAGACCAAATGTGTGGCAAATAAAGCATTAAAAAGACTTGCCTCATAAAAGTTAAGATCCTTTTAACACTAACAAATAAAAAGGTGCTGACAGCAAATGACACAATGTTAACAAAAAGCAATGGCTCATTCAAGAACTAATGGAAGGTGACATTCAAGGTAACACCTACCTATACAGGCTCTGCTAAGACCAGAAGGGCAAGACTATCAATTGCTCACTTCTAGTACTCCATGAATAAAAATCAATGCACACATACTAAATAAAAATCAAAGGTGCTTATGAACAGCTAACAGAACTATGGTCTACATGATAATGTGGCAACAACAATTAACCTAAACATGGTACACAAATGTTAATAGGCTTGTATACAAAAATGTTAATGCAGTGATGGACAAAAGAAAAAAAAAAAATCAATGTTTTACTTTTTTTACATATAA
The DNA here is from genome assembly GCF_019279795.1 of Protopterus annectens. NCBI lineage: Eukaryota > Metazoa > Chordata > Ceratodontiformes > Protopteridae > Protopterus > Protopterus annectens. The sequence goes on along the minus strand of NC_056739.1, from coordinate 1,080,722,081 downwards.
AGAAATGGAAACAGATCTCTTTCACATGCATAATGGATGACGTTTATTGTTGGTACATACTTATTGTCTAACAGAGCAATTGCTAAATTCTAGGTCAGGGCCTTCCACTTATTTTTTAAAGTTTGTTAAGACAAGAAGTAGAGGAAATGAAAGTGACAGCATCTGACAAAGTATTGTCACAGCTTACAGAATGAAACAGTGTTAAAAATGATTATGGTAAGCACAAAAACAGGATATATATATATATATATATATATATATATATATATATATATATATATATATATATATATAAATATAAATAAAAATAACTAAACCAGCAATTCCAACACTGCCTCAAAGACAGATCATGACTGCCATGTTAAACCTGCTTCATCTCTTACTCAAGCATTGCAATCGAGAGTCCACCTGTGTAAATGATCACTTAAGAAATTACATAAAAAAAAAAAAATCAGAAAAGCAAAAGAGGTACTGCAGCATTTATTATTAACAAAGCAACAACCCACTGTTGAGATGCAGTAGTATAGCACACACACCACTATGCCTCTTAATTGTCCCAAACGTACATGTATGCCCCTAATTTTGGTTCAGAATTTTGCTCCATCTCTGCTAAAGTTGGACATTTTCAGAAATGTTAAGTTAAATCATACCAGTCTTTACAAAAGTGTCCCTAACCTGTGTTTTTTTTATCTACTCGTTTATTTTTTTTACATTGTCACTAATTTTGGAGGTGCAAAGCTACCAACTATACCACTCTTAGGAGAAGCCTGGTTGACCAGGGCTTACTTGACAACAATGCCACCACTTTGGTGGGTCAGTGGACTCAGCAGCAACAATTAAAACTTTTCATCAGACAGTGAGACATGAAGGTAGACAATATATCAAGTTAGCAAAGCAGCAGATACAAGTAAGGTTTGGCAACATACACTCTTCATACAACACTGACAAGCTCTTCATACGACAACAACACAGCAAGGTGGAGACAGTAAACGCCAGACAGTGACACAGCAAAGTACAGCTTTTTAACACACACCATGAGCAAGTACACAGTAAACAAAGCTAAACAGCATTTACCAGAACACATTGTTAGAAAGGGAGACACACATTCAGATGGGGCCTAACAGCATACAGTTTAAAAGGGGATGACAGGTGTGTCTTAACACATGCGCTTAAACTCAGAAACTTTTGACAGCACACAAGTTTGTAAAGCAGTTGAAAGGCAAGCAAAGTTTAGCAACAAAATACTAATAAAAAGACAATAACATTGCTATGGTAGCAGCCCAGTTAAGTAACACTTAGCACATATGGTTAACACTGCTATCACTTAGCAAAATCACTGCTAACAATACAGTTACAAGCACAGTAGCATTACACAACAAAGGCAGATAAGATTAAGAATATGTGCATTAAAGCTGCATCACCAAACTGGGTTCCCCTCAATACAAACAATTAACAAGACAAAAACAGAGCCTAATAAGACTCAAACACACTACAGAGCCAATGAAGAATCAACAATGGCTCTTACTATTCACACAATTATGACCTGCAAGTATTAACTAAGATATTACAATAACAAATTGTATAACCATATAAGGTCTGCCACACTGTTAATACAGCAAAGCAACTTAAAACTGACACTCAGTTGAGAATGTATCCATTCAGTACAGCAAGCTGTGAAAAAAGGAAATAAATACACTTACTGGCAGTAAAGGAAATACTAAGAATTCCAGTGGGGAAAGTAAAGAGTTGTGCAGTACTGACGGTTAAATGGACATCAGAGTATCAGCTTTAGCAAAAAGAGATGGCATGCAGTTAACAGAACAAGGGCAAATCAGGGTTGCAGACAACAAAGATAAGAACCTTAAAACTAGTAAGGTATTATCAGGGATATCAAATTTTACACTGAGACATTAACTTCTGCTTCAAAAGCAGCAACTGCATGCCCCCATATACAACAAATATGATTTCCTACTCTTGATGAAAGCCAAGAAACATCAGACAACAAATCCTTTCCATTTCTATGATACATGAAATAGAACAAACTATAATATAACCAGAGTACATATCCTGGATTTCATCTCAACATGTGTCCTCCCTTCAAGAGTGCAAAACAAAAGCTAAAAACAGATGAGATTCATAAAACCTTATTGCAAGCTACTCCCATGTTAATCCAGTGTAATGCCTATCTACAGAGTAACCTTACGCCGAGCAACATCAAGCTGCTCAGAGTAAAGCTTTATGAAACCCCACCTCCTATGTACTTCAACCGGACAATTCAGCTCAACACCATCATTACTTAAGTATGTGCTCCAGTTACCCCAGCAAAAGTATTCAAGTACAAAAAAGCCACATACGTCACATGCACACACTTGTTACACACAGTTATGCCTGTACCTAACTGTAAGGAACAGTACCTGCTTCATTAGCACAGACAGACAAAAATACAAGCAAGCACAGCATAGGAATGAAAGTAAATGACCTCAATAAAGGACAGAAACTTGAAAGACAAATCAGATACAATTACTTAAAGGACTTAACTCTACATACAAGGCTGAGAGTTAAAGACACAAGAGAAACAAGGGGGTGAAAGGACAACAGCCTGTTCAGCAGTGTTGATGAGCTGGGACGAGGGACTACTTTAAAGACCTGAGTCAGCAACCTAGAGAACTTTACAAGAAACTTTCTGGCCCATCATCATGTTGACCCAACTGGAGTACCAAATTAAGCAGACATGCATTTATCATGTTGTCTTTCACTGGTATGCCAAGTTGATTACATTTAACCTTTTTACCCAATGTACACCTTAATGTACATTTTCAGTGGAGGCCTAAAAAAGTTAATCACTATACAAATGCAATAAAACTGAACAAATTGTACTTAGTAACAGCAGCTTCATGTTGCTGTGTCACTAACAATGGGTCCCAATACTATCATTTGCCTAGTGTTAGAAAGTATAAGAACTAGGTACACTATCTGAAGCATTATTTTTGTGCTGCTAATTCAACAAGGTAAACATGAAAAAATGACAGCTATGTTAAAGTCATCTTCAAATTTGAGGTTAGGGTTAGTATCAGAATCAAGGTTTTAGGTCTGAGATTTAAGTTTAGAATTAAATGTTTAAGGTTAAGGACTGGGGGAACTTAACTTTACATTTCTATTTTTGCCTCATATTTTTGGTTTTCTGGCAAATCAGTAAATAATGATAGACATTTGAATTTCAGACTTCATGCCCTTCAGAAAATGCATGGCAATACAAAAGCAGTTATTATATCAACTTTTTTTTTGCTTACAAGAGCAATAGTTAAAAGTTGCCCCTATTTTGGGCCTTTGTCTGCCACCCCCATTATTGGTGATTTGTCCAGATTTCTTGCTTTAAGAGACTGAGGGGTACAGCACGAAGATACGCGAGTACCAGTTCACCAATGTAAAGCCCTTAAAGCATGTACAACGGGCTATGCCCCCCCCCCAAACTAAATGGGTACATTAGCCATTTATGATCATACACGATGCTGTACAGTTCATACAGCCTAAACCCTTACACACACGTGGGACACATGTACTATAGTGTTTCAGTCTCGCATTCTAATCCTAAAGTGCAGTCGTAAAACAATTTCGCGTATGTGCACAAATCAAACAAGCACGAAAAGACCTCACAACTTCTTTTCCTACAAAGGCGCGCCCATCTCCCAAAAACTGAAGTTACAAGTACTCACAGCCATAGACGGGGCGGAGCCCATCAATTTCGTCTGAGACAGACATTATTCCTTTCAGCAGTTATGACTGTCAAAGTGGTCCCGAACTCTAACCAGTGTGTGAACCAGAGATAACCCAGATTTCCTCGCAAAGATTAATGTACTTTAAAAGGGCCCCTTAGAACCGCGATCGCTCGTGGACTGAACCCCTAAGCGCTACAGACGTGGAGGCGCGCGCATACTCCGGAAGATGCTGTGCCGAACCGCCCAGATGCTCATAAGACTCATACAGCACAGAAAATTGCCGTTGGTAATGGTTGCACCGGGTGCGGAAGGTGACTGTTCCTGTTAGCTAAGAATTGGGTGTGTCACGGTAAAGAGAGAGGGGAGGGGCACCATAGCTCTCCCTCTGGTGGGCTGCGTACCTCATTACAGCAGGATAACTGGGTGAAAGTCAAAGTAAATATGAAATTGGGAATTAAAAGTAACTACGTTGTGCTTACCGATAAGGCAGCTTAATATAAATTAACATCGTCTTCAAACCGCACAATGTGAAGTCGGATTCGGGGATAAGCAGCTTGAAGAGGCACAGATTGGAAAATATAAAGTTATTTGATTTTCTGAGAGATTACATGAGAAGGTTATGTAGCTCGTTTTAAAAACGTTATAGCACGGTGTTAGGATGACTGTAGCAACGATTCAACGAACCTTAAACTTAGTGACAATATTTAAAAGAATCGCACTTGAGAATTTTTGAGAAGCTGAATGCCCAGGCATACTTAATATGCGGTGAGCTTCGCCATTACCGCTCCTAGGGAGTAGTTACTTTTTGGTCAGAAGGTGACTTTGTACACTAAAGGCAAGTGCATATGAATAAATCCTGTCAACCTTCCATCTCCTAAATACGGTACAGCACCTCTCATAGCGTAGAACAAATGGACAAAATGCGGAAAACGTACTATAAACTTTAACTAGAAAGCTTATTATAAGAAAGTCAAAATGTGTTATTTTATAAAAAGGCACGTAATATGATTTCGTATCAATCATTTGCAATGGATTTTCAGTTTAAAACATTCTTAACACTAAATGTATATCGGGTCCCTTTGATGTGGAATAACAAGGAACATGGACTATTTAAGACTCAAAACGAGTAACATTGCCTCGTAAGTCGTAATAGGTAACCTTGAGAGGCATGCATACAAACGACAAACTTTACAGAGGTGCCACAAAGTTTGAGTATTAATGTTGCTATTTAAAAAAAAAACTAATACAACAATGACTTGATACTACGTTAGTGATATGCATTCCTCTCAAGTGTCCAGATTTTTGCCTCATATTTTTCGTCTGTGCCTCATGGAATCTGTGATTTTTCTGGATTTTTGTGGCAAATTAATGAGGACTGAATTCACTAAATAGTTATAGGCGTTTGAGTTTCAGACTTTATATCCTTCAGAAAATGCATGGTAACACAGTGCCTTTTATTCTAGAAACTTTCTAAGTTTATAAGATCGATATTTAAAATGTGTGTCTGTTGAGGCCTTGTCCCCCGTTATTTTACTTTATACAGATTTTTGTGCAAAGAGGTAGAGAGCTATGGTGACATGATGAGTTAGTATAACTAGTTAAGTGTTGTATCATTTGTTGTTACACGAATAACATTAAACGTTTAGCTACTACATAGGAAAATATGTTTACACAATAATTGCAAAATCGTATTTGGCACCCAAGTGCATAGAATCAGTTCCCGTAGTTATTCAGATGAAGTTCAGAATAGCAGCATTACAAATCTGTTGCTAAATATGTAAAAGTAGCCAAATTAATATATCTTAAAATTCATTGTGCTTAGCCCCCACCCTTGGGAGGTGACTTTTTTTAAAGAGCTGTAGCTGTTTGTTTAGTTCTAGAAATACAGTGGATATAAAAAGTGTACACACCCCTGTTAAAATGCCAGGTTTTTGTGATATAAAAAAATGAGACCACAATAAATCATTTAAAAACTTGTCCCACCCTTAATGTGACCTATAACCTGTACAGTTCAATTGGAAAACAAAAAATCTGTTAGGGTAAAAAAAAATATAAAAAAAAAAACATACAATAAGCTGATTGCATAAATGTGCACACCCTTAAACTAATACTTTGTTGAATCACCTTTTGATTTAATTACAGCATTCAGTCTTCTTGGGTAGGAGTCTGTCAGCATGGCACATCTTAACTTGACAGTATTTGCCCACTCTTCCTTGCAAAAGCACTCCAAATCTGTCAGATTGTGAGGGCATCTCTTGTGCAAAGCCCTCTTCAGGTCACCCCACAGTTTTTCTATTGGATTTAGGTCTGGGCTCTGGCTGGTCCATTCCAAAACTTTACTTTTCTTCTGGTGAAGCCATTCTTTTGTTGATTTGGATGTATGTTTGGGGTCATTGTTGTGTTGAAAGGTGAAATTCATCTTCATCTTCAGCTTTCTAGCAGACACCTGAAGGTTTTTGGTCCAAAAGTGACTGGTATTTGGAACTGCTCATAATTCCCTCCACCTTGACTAAAGCTCCAGTTCCAGCAGAAGAAAAACAACCCCAAAGCATGATACAGCCACCACCATGCTTCACCGTAGGGATGGTGTTATTTTGGTGATGCAAAGTGTTGTTTTTGTGCCAAACGTACCTTTTGGAATTGTGGCCAAAAGGTTCAACCGTGGTCTTATCAGACCATAACACATTTTCCCATATGCTTTTGGGAGGTCTGATGTATTGTTTTACTAATTTTAGCCAGGCCTAGATGTTTTTCTGTGTAAGAAAAGGCTTCCGTCTTGCAACCCTACCCCATAGTCCAGACGTGAAGAATATGGGAGATTGTTGTCACATATAGTACAAAACCAGTACTTGCCAGAAATTCCTGCAGCTCCTTCAGTGTTGTTGTATGTCTCTTGGCAGCCTCCCTGACCAGTTTACATCTTTTGTCTTTTCATCAATTTTGGAGGGACATCCAGTTCTTTGCAAAGTCACTGTTGTCCCATGTCTTCTCTACTTTTTGATGACTGTCTTCACTGTGTTCCATGGTATATCCAATGCTGTGGAAATTTTTTTTGTACCCTTCTCCTGACTGATACCTCTCAACCATGAGATCCCTTTGATACTTTGTAAGCTCTCTGCGAACCATGGCTTTTGCTGTAGCAGGCAACTGAGTAAATGTCAGGAAAATCCTGCTAGGACAGCTGAACTTTATTTGGGGTTAATCAGAGTCTTTTTAATTGATGGCAGGTGTGTACCCAGGAAGACTGAATGTTGTAATTAAATCAAAAGGTGTTTCAACAAAGTATTAGTTTAAGGGTGTGCACAATTATGCAACCAGCTTATTGTACATTTTTTTTAATTTTTTCCCCTAACAGATTTGTTTGTTTTTCAATTGTACATGTTATAAGTCACATTAAAGATGGGAAAAGTTTTGAAATAATCTGTTGTGGTCTCATTTTTTTATGTCACTAAAACCTGACATTTTAACAGGGGTGTGTACACTTTTTATATCCACTGTATGTAGTACTTTATAGAGCTGAGTAGGAAACAAGTTTTGCTATGTGGGACAAATATATTGTACTGTTGATAAGAAATAATTTATGTAATAAGTAGCCAAGCCACAAGTCATGAAACACATTCCCTAACACCACAGTACATCTTTAGCACCAGATCTCCACATATTCCATTTAATAATACCAATCTGTTAGCCATATAGGCCCACTGGGCACACTGTCCCTTTCCTGGGGTGACCCTAGAACAATGTCTATCTGAGTGACTTGCTCAAGGTCACAAAATAGGCAAATAAGGACTGGGGGAATCAAACCCACTACCACAGGAACTGAAGCTCAGAGCCTTAGAACTCTAGTCCAAACAACTGGATAATACATTAATTACCGATAGCAGCTTACTAAGTGTATATGCAAAATATTTACAGTTGGTCTCTGCTTTTAGGCATCTGTCCCCATTAGTTTTGGCTTTGTTCACACTTCTTTTCTAGGAGGTTGGGAGGCATGGTCCCTAATCAGGGGCCTTTGAACTTCATTGAGACTTGTTCCATTTTACACAGAGATTTGACACGAGAACTATGAGTATCATTTCACTTGCAATTACTAATTCTGACAAATACATCACTGAATACAAACACATCAGTGGACAGATTCTTATCTTCAAATAATGAAAGTTTCTACTGATTTGCACACCATACATATAGCGCAGTTATGAGTTTGAAATAAGTAACACTGGCTTATTCTCTTCAGCAATACAGGCAAAGTATTCTTGGCATTGTTATAAACCTGTCGATTGTTCTGTTGATTTTTATTTCATGCACTCCCACAGTCTATATATTTCAGACCTCTGTCTGTGAACATTAAAAATCATAGTGCTGGCCTTCAAAATCATAGCAGAGGGCCCAAAAGAGGAACACTTTCTTTTTTGCTTAGAATGGAAAGTCTGGCCATGCTTACCCTATACATTTCTTGATAAAGAAGGTTTGTAGAAGTTTATTTAACTTATGTAAGAATGTGTACACCCTTGAACATGTGTATATTTATGTGGAAAATTGGAAGAAAATGACTAAATGTAGAAGGGGCACGGGCAAATATACGGTAAAAAAATAGGTATTTACATATTATTGAGTTGTTTGGAACCTGGTTGCGATAATAAATAAGTACCTGTTTTTTGTGTTTCTATTGTTTTCAATTAGTATTTAATTTTGGGCTTGTTTTCCTATATAGTTGCACTGTCAACTCTATTTTCTTATTGCAGAATGAGAGGGTATGCAGTTACTTTATTCTTAGTATTATTATTTTGGTGGGGAAGTAACATCTGTGTTTTCTGCATATTATTATTCATTTTAATTTGTAAGAGAACTTAGTTTAGTTATTTGTGTTGAGGTAGAGTGTTAGCTTAGGGATTAGGTTGGATGTTGAGATCATTAAGTGGAACAGGAGTTTAGTGCCATAAATTGGTAGGGGTTAGGTGCCATGGTGTGTTGAGGTGTTTGTAGAACGAGATGGGTATTTGTAGTGGAGTTGATCCTGGATCTGAACATTTTCAAATAATAAGATGGCTTCCAGATGACTACATGATATTTAATTTTAATATGGACCCTGCTTTTCTCATAATTTTTAACTTTCATATGTGGGAGAGTTATTTGTTTGCTTTGATATGTTGCATTTGACTTTGACTTTGGTGTCAGATGTATTGGCTGCATGAGTGGGGGGAGAAGGGATGCATTTTTTATGCTCTGTTTAAATGTGCTATATCATTTTGTATTTAAAATGTGCAGTGGCTTTTCAGTTTGCATGTTTCTTTTTCATACTAACTTCTGCAGATGATGGTTTGGGTGTATACTTTTTTTTTGGGGGGGGTTCACTCTTAGTTTTAATTTCATTTCTTTCTATGTACTATATTGATTGGGATGGTTAGTCCTTTCTTCTTTTGGTTGGGATTTATTTGGGGTCTGAAGATTGTTCATAGTCATTTTGTGTGATTTTTCCATGGATTTTACCTGAACAGTTTTTTTTTTACATTTATTTATTTTTTAAATATTTTTGTATAGCTAGGTTTTCACATGGGGGATGTGATTTTTAGATAGTTTTGTAAGCTGTGGTTTCTTGTTGAAGGATATCAATGATTGTGGTTTGTATAGGTTTTGATAATTTAACTAAAATTAACAACTGCATAGTAAGTTAGTGTGTGGTGTAACTTTTTCTGTTTTTAGGGTTAGAGAAAGTGTTTTGGATAATTTAAAATATTGTGCTTATCATTATAAAAGCGATATAGAAACGTGTGTGATACATATGAACTAGACCTTACCATTTATATCATGTGTAGAGTGGTGATATTTTAGTGATGACATGGGTAGAGGGGTGATACTTAAAATATTATGTACAGCAGACAAACTGTGTATTGTTATAGCCTTGGGATATAGTAAATATTTTTGCACGTGCATACATGTATATGTATTATGAGATTGCATTAGAGGGGGGTTTGGGATTTTGCCCTTACCCCATTGATGTGTGATTTTGGAGATGACATATATATATATTCAGCAGAGGCACTGTTACATGATCTTTTACATCCAAGCTACCACCAACTCAAGCAGATGGGAACTTGGTTTAATGTTTCATCTGAAGGACAACACACTCAGGAGTGCAGCACCCCCATTATGCTGCATTGCATTGTTAGCAATCCATCTACCTGGTGTGGCAATGGAATGGGGAGATGGAATTGTATAACACTACGGTGAGAAGTATACCACAAGATTCATGGGACACTTACAAGAGTTCCTTTATTACTATTTATGGCCCAGATAGTTATAGAATTTTGAATATTCTAGAAAAAGATTGGGAAATATTGAGAAATGAGAGGAGTATAAGGGAGCATGTAGGTGAGCAGCCAAATATTGTATGTAAAAAGGTAGAAGCCTTAAAAATATCTTTAAAAGTAAACAAAGACTAGATGGAGGTGAAGGAGTTATGAAAAATGTGTGTTTTGCCACTTTTGTAAGTTCATTTTTGAGTGTAATGATGTTTGTATAAATGAGAGAAATTTTAAACTGCAAGGAAAATATAATTGTTCTACTGAAAAAGTAGTATATTGTGCTTTGTGTCTAGTGTCACTGTTTTTATGTGGGGAAAACAGAGCATAAATTAAAAAGTAGAATGCATGAGCACCTCCAGGACATAACGGGTTAAAAAGGGAACTAGTGCCCTTAGCAAACACTGTACTGAAGAGAAGGATCATGCTTTCAAATTTGTTGTTATTGATTGTGTGGAAGTAAATGAAAGAAGTGGAGCTTGGGCTTTACAAGTTGAGAAAAATGATAATTGTACTGACAATTACATTTAAATACAACAAACTGGCCAGGGTTAAAGGACCAAGTCTCCATAAGTCCTCTGCTGAAGTTGAAATCTTTAGATAGATAAAATTGTATACTACTATTATTATTGTTTTTATATGTAATTGGTGATTAATAATATGTTTTTTTAAGTATAAGTTCATTATTTAATTCTAATGGTTTTAGAGCTTTTGTAGAAAATGCGAGTTTTGATTGGTTGAAACAGATGGTGTGTGAACATTTAATGTGATGGCATATTTTTAGAATCGGTGTTTAAACTGTAGTAATGCAAATGGATTTTATCTAAAAAAGTTCTTAAGAGTAAGAATGAAGTCGCTTATCTATCTGTGATATTTTAATAAAATCACTTGTTTTGGTCTATGATACATTAATATATACATGGTGAAGTTTGGTTTACTTTGTACCTGTGGAGTGCCATCTCTGTTGTTTGTCAGCCAGTTTTGTGTTTCTTCATGTTATTGGTTTCTGATTATGGCCTCTGACTCACAAACGGACATGCCACCTTTATTTACTCAAGAACCAGATATTATGTTGCTCCAGCAAACCGTGGAGAATCTTAGTGCACTGCTTTAGCAACTGTCTCAGCATTTAGAAGCAATTATGGACATACACCCCCAGAGATGAGTTTGTTAACCGTGAGACTGGCAGTTGTCGGCTCTGCCTGGAAGAGAACAGCCAATGTTACCTTAACTACAGCAACAATTGAATTATCTTCCTTTGGTGAACATGGATGAAGGATTGGTGACATCTCAGAATGGTCGAGAAGAATGCAATCGACAGTCTAATGAACCACCAAATTTGAAAGACTGGATATGGACAAATACCAGCCTTAATTGTGAGACAGGTATGCGAGTTACTAGTTCAAGTATAAATTATTAAATGAGTTTGATTATAAGTTATCAAAAATTAAAAGGCTGCGAATGGATAATGCATACTTTGTTGACTGCATCAAAGGTGGGATAGTGCCTAAGGAACTATTTATGTAGCAATTCCCGAATGGTTTAGAAGCGGGATCGCGGTTGCATGCTGATTTATTGAAATTGTTTGACAAGCATGGAAAAGAGTACATGGAAATGATTATTAGACACAATGAGAGTATGCTAGATGAATTGATTAAATCAGTAACACGAAGTGATAATTTGATTATGGAAGATTCTGAATATGAAAATTACAGATTTGAGTATCTTCAGATATTTAAAAGCATTGAGAAACAAGTCAATGTAATAAAAAACAGAAAAGTTAAAAAAAACTCTTGAGATAAAAATGATTATGAAACTGATATGGCATACCCCATATCCCTGCATCACAGAGCTGGGGAAGGAAGTATAATTTACAATCTGAAACTGATAGAGAAGTGAGAGGTCAAGGAACTGTTGAAAGGATTATTAGTAATGTTGTTTGTCTTTCGGCTTTTTCCCGGTAAGAGGTCGCCACAGTGGAACTCTGGTCCGCTAATGATTGGCAGTAGATTTTTACGAAACGCCAAGGTGCCAGCTCGATGCCCAACCTTCAATGAAGGCGCACCCATTTACGCACGCATGTCTTTTGAATGCTACCCAACCGTGGGGAGGACATGCAGACTCCACACAGAAGGCACTCCCAAGCCAAGCCAAGAATCGAATGGGAGAATCTCTTGCTGTGAGGTAACAACGCTACCGCCGTACCACCGCGGCATCTGAAAGGATTATTAGCAATAAAAATTAAAATTGTTTTTTAGAATAACAACAGTTCCCAGAATAGCAGCTGAGGAACAAAACTTGTGGGCCCTTGGATTCGCAACCCCCACAACAATGAAAGCATCAAAAAGGGGTGAACCCCCCCCCCCCCAGAACCAATGGCACTATCAAGGAGGTGCCAAGCTTGTAGGGAGGTGATGAATGCAAGCACAATGTGGAAATTACAGAGGGAAGAACAACTTCAGCAGGAGATAGAAGACTTAAACTTTGACTGTATTTGGACGGTTACCAGAACAGTTGAGGGATGTAATATGTTGGCCAAGAGACGGCATTTACCATGTGAAAATCAAGCACAGGACATTATGGATACTTTTTTGATTTCATAATATATCAGAAGAGAGAGTAATCTTACCACCATGTTTAAATCACCTGCAGAATTTGTTTTAATGAATGTGTTTAATTTTTCTTCAGTGATTATTCACCAAGCATTGTGACTTACTTGCAAAGGGGCTAACATTTGTACCCCACAAATCCATTGATATCCCATCTGTTTTAATGAACTTGAAACAGCATATAAGGAAACTGAAATTTAATTTAATGTTTTAGAATTTGAATAATTCCCTGAATCCTTTAACCATTTCAAGTACTTATAGCCCCCCCCCCATTACACCCTACCATTCAGTGTTATGAGGAATTATGTGAATTAGATAGTCGTAGTATGGGTGTTAATCAAAATGAAAAGAGAAAATGTAATCTTGATGGAACAGAATTTAATTTATTAAAGGAAACTAAAATAAAAACAAATGAGGTAAGGATTATGAAGCCCAACAAGTGGGGCAGGCTAGTTATAATAAATTTGATTATTGTAGGAAAATGAAAGTTTTAAATGGTAAGGCTTATATAAAAGCATCCATTAATGAATTAAATGGGGCTTATAGAAGAATAAAAAATGAACTTCAGGATTTATTTATTGAGTGGTATATTATAATAGATGAATATAATTATCTCTCAGTTCAACATCCTATGACACCAGTTATGTTTGGCCTCCCAAAGTTACATAAGGACATCCAACAACCTCACATGCATCCTATTGTAAATGCAAGAATGTCTGTTATGTAGTACATAGCTAAATTCCTTAATAGTTTGTGTCTGAGTCCCACATTTGTAGAGACTTGTGGGAATTACTAAAATTGATTAAGAAAAAGGGTGGGAGGTTGGCATAGTGATTAAGGTGTTCACCTTGTAGGCACACGGTGCAGGGTTTGATTATCATGTGGGGTAATTGTCCAGGCTTGGAATGGCCCACAAGGGCAGTTAGCCTAGTACTAATTTATGAACAATATTAGATTTAAAGAGACATACACACTCATTACTGTTGACATCAAGGATTTATATACTTTGATTCCACATGAAATAGTAGCGGAACGGTTTAGTGAATTTCTACAGGAGAAAGGGATAGGACAGGATAAAGTAAACCTCTGTATACAAATGATGGAAATGGCACTGAAAACAATTTTATATTTTTAGCAGAGATCTTTTTACAACAAGAAGGTGTTGCGATGGGGGCAGCTTGTGGGAGTCTATTTATGAATATAGTTGTTTTGAAATGGAAGAGAAAATGCATATCAGGGTCCTCATATTTTTCTGTTTGTAAGGCATATACCCACTTTTTGGATGATGTATTTATTCTGTGGGATGGGCTAAAGGAGAAAATTGGTGAATTTGTGACATACATTAATACAACTACAGAGTTTTTAAGGTTTATCCGTAATATGGATGATTTAAACATAGCATTCTTGGATGTATGGTTGGTAAAATATATTGAAAATAAGAGGTTCTTATCTAAAAGTTTTAGAAAAGAGAAGTATTCTAATAGTTTCTTACATTTTTCAAGTGCTCATCCATTTAAGCAGAAGAGGGTGGTAGTAAAAGGACAATTTGTCCGAGCAGCCTGAATGGTGACTACTATGAAATCTTTTTTTGATGATTGTGATGTTTTAAAAAACATGTTCTTAAAAAGAGGATATCCTTTGGAATTGGTAAATGACATCATGTTAGAAGTGATTAATAAACGGGACAGAAGATATTTTGTACCCCTCTTGAGATAAAGTGGGAATAATGGTAATGGAGAGATGAAATTGTATAACACTGCAGTGAGAAGTATACCACAAGATGAACGGGACACTTACAAAAGTTCCTTTACTACTATTTATGGCACAGATAGTTATACAATTCAGAGTATTCTAGAAAAAAAATTGGGAAATATTAAGAAATGAGAGGAGTATAAAGGAACATGAAGGTGAGTGGCCAAATATTATATATAAAAAGGTAGAAACCTTAAAATATTTTGAAAGTAAACATAGAATAGATGGAAGGGAAGGAGTTGTGAAAAATTGCAGGTTTTGCCACTTTTGTAAGTTCATTTTTGAGTGTAGTGATGTTTGTATAAATGGGAGAAAAATGAAACTGCAAGGAAAATATAATTGTTCTACTGATAAAGTAGTATATTGTGCTTTGTGTCCAAAGTCAGTGTTTTTTTGTGGGGAAAACAGAGCATAAATTAAAAAGTAGAATGTGTGAGCACCCGTAGGACATACAGATTAAAAAGGAAACTAGTGCCCACAGCAAACACTGTATTGAAGAGAAGACAAGAGGCTCATGCTTTCAGATTTATTATTGATTGTGTAGAAGTAAATTGAAAGAGGTAGAGCTTGGGATTTACAACTTGAGAAATGAAAACTGTACTGGCAATTACATTAGATTCAACGAACTAGCCAGGTTTAAATGATCAAGTCTCCACAAGTCCTCTGCTGAAGTTGAAATCTTTAGACAGATAAAATTATATACTACTATTTATTTTATATATAATTAGTGATTAATAATATGTTTCTTGAGTACAAGTTCATTATTTAGTTATTTAGAATGGTTTTAGAGCTTTTGTAGAAAATGTCAGTTTTGATTTGTTGAAACAGGGTGTGTGAACATTTAATGTGATGACATATCTGTGGAATCAAGAGTTAAACTGTAGTAACATAAATGGCTTTTATCTGAAGAAGTTCTTAAAAATAAGAAGGAAAGTGCTTATCTTTCTGTGATATTTTTAATAAAATCACTTGTTTTGGTCTATCGTACCTTAATATATGTGGTGAAGTTTGGTTTAGTTTGTGCCTGTGGAGTGCCATTTCCAAATAGTAGCTGGAGAAGGATAATATGTCTAAGTTTGTGAAGATGAGTATGAAGTAGGTCTTCTTTGTGAGTTTCAGGAGCATAGTTATCAGTTTTCTCTTATGATGAAGAAGTGAATAGTAGGGTAACTTAAATGTAAAAGGTTCTGGTATGGGTGTTATGTGGAATATTATTGTGAGCTTGTATGTTGGGTTGTATTGCAATGTGGGTAGGAGGATGTCACAAAAAGGAACATAAATATGAACTACGGGTCACTGAGAGAGAGTTGCATTTTAGATGGTTGGTGTTTGTTTGATTTAGCATGTTTCATTGATATACAGCATGGTTGCATATTCATGTGAAGGTGATTTATTTGTATTGAGAGTTGTTCCCATACTGCATGTAAAAATGCAAGTTTTTCTGTAAGAATTATTAATTAGGCTGGATGGAATTATTGTGTATATTATGTATACATTATTAAATACATGTGCTGAGAAAGAGTAATGTATCTGTAAAACAGTATATTAATGAGTCTTAGTACATTGACGTGTAAGTCTTCATTCTTTTTGGTTGTTAGTTGACAATTGCAACTGGAAATATTCAGTTCATTTTTCTGTATTTGGTATGGCAAAATGTCTACACTGGTGTAGCTGTTAACAGATATATTTGCCTGGGTCTATATCACTTCAGCGAAAACCCCCTTTACATGAATACGAATATGTCAAACCGTATTGCACGAAGTACATAAACCTCGAACTTCCAAAACCACAAATTCCAAAATGTCAATTTGTTTTGGTTGGCCCGTCTGCAGTATAGCTCTGTAAGGTAGGTGTGCTATAGATAGGACTTTAGGGTTAGGATTTGGGTTAAGGTAAGTGCATAGATAGGTAATGTATGTAAGATTTAGTGTAGTGTTAGATGTAGGGTTTTTTAAGTGTATGTATGTGTGTTATTTATTTTGTTTGGGTGTATGTCTGTAGGGGACGTGTGTGGTAGTTACGGACCTTAGGGTTAGGGAGGGGTTAAGGATAGTGCATAGATAGTTGTGTATGTGGGGTTTAGTGTAGTGTAGTGTTGGAAGTAGGGTTTTGTTAAATGTATGTATGTGGATTATTTCTTTTGTTTTGGTGTATGTCTGTCGGGTTTGGTTAGTGTATGTATGTGGTTTATTTATTTTGTTTGGGTAGGTACTAAGTAGCGGGTGGTGGGGTTGGCCGACTATGACAGTCCGATATTTAATTTTTCGCTGTTTAGTGCATTCGAGATTTTCGCGGTTCAAGGTATAGAGGTCGATGTATAGGCATTCGTGTAAAGGGGTTTTCGCTGAAGTGGTATAGACCCTATTTGCCTCCATGTGTTTACTATGAGGCCATACATTATTAATGTTTGGCTTGCTGACATAGATGTTTGTTATTGGGCGTAGTGACAGGATATCATCAATTGTCTAATTAGTAAACTGTAGTAAGAATGTAGGGTGTGGAATTCAGAATGTGGTCCATATTTCTGACAAAAGAATGTATGGAAGTCCTTATAGGGATTCTTGTAATAGTACATAACTTTGGGCATATTTTCAATTTATAGAAGAGGGCAGGTGATCATTTAAATGATTGGGTATAGTGTCACTGGCAGTTACATTTTCTGGTTGTCTTGTCCAAATCCAGTCAAAGATGTTTTTTGTTGCCTGTTCTTTTATCACATCTTGTGCAATGGTTATGAGATCTGCAGATCACAGTGAGATATAGTCATCTGTTACTTCACTGGAGCTGTTGTACTCGTAGTGCATTATACAGTCCATCAGAAGCAACAGTCCTTGAATAATCCATAAACAAGCCAGTGGTAGTAGATACACTAAATAAAATTAAAATAAAAATGTTGACATAAATGTAATCAGTGTATAGACATGTTTGACCATTTGCTTGAACCTTTTTCCCTACTATATCCGGAGGATGGACACTGACAGTCTAAGATTCAGAATACCATATAGTAACAACGCCACCCCCCCGACATGCTTTTCTGTCCTATCATTTCTGAAGACTAGGTATCCTGGGAGTGTGAGTTTGGAGTTTTCACTGTATGATTTGAGACATGTTGCACACACTGGGAATTGGTTTGTTGAGATTTAACCTTACTTGGAAATTGGGAATTTTAATTCTCATGTTTATAGCATTCCATCCTTCAATCCATCCACACCTTTCTTTTTCACATTTTTGCACATCAGGTTGGGGTGTCACTTCAACAATGACAATCATCTAGAGCCAAGGTTAATACTACTGGGTGGCTAGCCCTGCCACTGTAGTTTTTCCACACCGTACACTGGTATGCACACTTACACCTATGACCAATTTAGAATGTCCAGTCCACCTACAGCTTGTTATTGGAATGTGGGAGGAAACCACAGCACCTGGACAAAACCTATGCAAACACAGGGAGGACATGCAAGACTCTGCACAGAAGGCATCCCAGCCAAGATTTGTTCCAGGGGACCTCTTGCTTTGAGGCAACAATGCTATCCACTGTGCCACTATAGCATTCAAGTGTGGAAGACAGTCAAATAGTAATAATAGGAAGATTGTTACATTTAATGGGAAAGTTCAAAGTACTATGGGCTTGAGTAACTTCAGTATCTTCAGGTAGCAGAAGTTGTAGATGTAGCCAATCTATTTTTATATTATGTTGTTAATATATTGACCAATATGTTGCTTCTGTTACTCTAGAATTCTTGTGGATAGTGACCCTTTAGAAATACTCCTTGCTGGAGCAGGACATGTAAATGTGACAACATGGATTCCTTTGGCGTAAGTGGGTACTACTTGGTAACTGTCAGCACAATCATTGCTGCCGAATTAAACTGAATAAATCCCTCAAAACTCAGTGTTGAACAACCAGGGCTCCAAAGTCAAGAGAGCCACAGTCACAAAAAAATGTACGCAAACAAACCAACTGTAATTTGAAACAAGGTTTATTGGTAGTAAGTTTAGTTAAGCATTTTCATCCTCACAAACTTAGGATTTTATCAGAACTAAACATAAACCCCGTGTACCTCTATTTAAGTACATTGCCAACTTCCCCAATGAATCAAATAATTAATAACTTAATTGTTTAATTTATTAAGTTAAAAAAATCCATTAAAAATTAATAATACTCGCAATAAACTTAAAATATTACACAATTTATGTAAGATAAATCAAGTGGTATATACAATTGTTAGATGTTTTTTATATATATATATATATATATATATATATATATATATATATATATATGGTTTACCACCATATGGTCAAGCACACAGTGCTCAAACCTGTATATGCTTGAATTTAATTAGCAAATCCTGGCATGCTGAATGGTCAGAATGTCGCAAGAACATCAAATATGACATTTCCGACTACTCTGTATCCAGAAACGAGTGCTAACATGGGTCAAAAAGGGGATGGGACTTTGTGATTCGCAACATCTGCGTTCGCAAATTCGGGCTCGACCATCCACCAGTCGACCATATGGTGGTAAACCAATGTATATATGTGTGTATGTATATGCATATATGTAAAATATAAAAATGTAGAGAAAGTATCTAAAGCATGGAACAAGCCCCGAGTCTTAATTCACAACAGGAACTATAAAAATGACATCTACGTTGCACAGAGGGACAATGAGTATAAGATCATGTTATAATTCATTCAACAGCATTTCATTTCTTTTCCAACAATGTAATACCAAGAATTGCACAACATAAACAAGCAATATATGCTACAATCTAGCTGCCCTGATTTTTAACACTGGTCCTGTAGAGAGCTGCTCATTTAAACCAGGTGCAGTATTCGCCCCCAACAACAGTTGCCAATACACTTCCTGGTACTCAGTTCTAGTCCCCCATTTACCTTTTCATGGATCGAGGGATCAATTACATAAATCAAAAACATACTAAACTTAATTTTTGACTGTTTAAACAGGGCATTAGTTTTCACCCCTTTGTTAACGTCATTCAGATGTTTATATATTCATTTCCTAAGGGGCCTTTCCATTTCTATTGTAGAACGATGGGCAAGCCTTACAAATGGCAATATATGTTATACCCCTACTAGAACAATTATGATATTTATTCCCCTTAAGATGTTTATCCTGAGCTATTAGGTACAATTCATCCATATTGGCTATGTATGGGCATTGTTTGCAAGTACCACACTTATAGATACCAACACAGACTCTACTAGAAATACATATGTTTTTGTCATTATTTTCAAATATTTTTTAATTTTTTTTTACACTTTTTGTAAACAATTAATGGGATTTCTGAAAACACTTTTAAAGTGTTAGGAAATGAGTTAAGTATATTCCAGTATTTCAAAATAATACCCTTAACTGTAGTCCATAAATAAAACCTTATCGAATGCAAAATTTTCTTAGTGTCCCTTTGTAAATCGCCATTATCTTTGCAAGGTTTCAGTAAAATACTGTAACTAATTATAGGGGCATATTTGGTGCCCGCACCCTTTTACCACTTCTTCCTTAATACTAGTTGCCAAATCAGTCCAGTAACCCTTCTGCATAAATAACCCAGCAATAGGTTCATAGGTTCATACTAGGCTATCTGCCCTGGGGCATTTATAAGCCTAGCCCGATTGTGTTTGGCTTATGCCACCCCTTGATTTGAGTATACTGTGCCGTTTTTAAAGTTTAGTTTACTGTGCCTCTGTCTAATAGTGACACGGAAGTAATCCCTGGGACAAAAAACGAACCAAGTAACCAGTCCACCAATACAATAATCACGAAGGCACGAAGTTCTCCCAAAAGGTTTATTGGAAAACAAACCACAGCAACCAGCAGAACACAGCAACCAACACTGACCTAGGTTTCGTCGTAAGACTTCCTCAGAGTGTTGGTAATCACTTAATTTATACTAACCATGTATAAATTGATTAATTAATTGCTCCATGTTATTGCTCCATTTAACTCAACATATTAAATTCATTCGTACTACCAACCTAAAAATACAATGCTGTATATCATTTAAACTCCTACCTTTATATTAATAAAATATATAAATTTATACATATGAATAAAATATTGTACAAAACACATATAAACTGTAAATAATATATAATGTTAAAAAACACCTAATACATTGTGTAAAAAATCCTTCAGCATACTCCATACTTTCTCATACATTATTCTGAATTCTGATAAATGCTACCTTTGATGTTATATATATATGAAAAATGAAAAATGATATTTTAATTCATACCATTTGCCAGTAATGCAATACAGTGTCAAACTTAATTTGTTATACCAGACAACCGTTAAATGTAATTATTTATTTCCTAGTATATTTTTGAGTCTGAGATATGGTTTAATAGTTATAAATTCATTTAACCCTGGATAAAAATGTGCATTTAATATCATCTGCCATTTGATTTCACAAACATCTAAATGGTATTCTGTTAACCTACCCTGTGGATCCTGAACTAACTGTTCTAGTACACAAAATGAAAATTTATGATCTTTATGTTCTATTATGTGACGAGCAAGGGCATTAGTGGGTTTTTGATGTTGAATATCTAGGACATGTTCTTTAATTCTCTCCCTGAATTTCCTACATGTCTTTCCCACATAAAATGCCATGCATTTGTCACATTTGGCTAAGTAGATCACATTAATAGAATGACAGTTAAATTTGCCATTAATTCTAATATTTATACTGTTAACTGTGAGTTTACTTCCTGTTTTCATGACGTGGGGGCATGTACTACATCTACCACACTTGCTTGTTCCTCTGTTGCCATTAACAAAGGTTTCCGAGTGTACTTTTCCTCTTTCAAATATTTGTTTTAATGCTCTGTCCCTACGATAAATGAACTTAGGTTTGTAAGACATGTAACCTTGAAACTCTTTTAATTTACTAAATGTTTTCCAATGTTTTTCAACAATATCCTTAATAATATTAGTATCTGCATTATAGGTGATGACAAATAAAATATGTTCGTCCCCTAAATCGTGATGACATTTATTGGCATTATTGATGCTGACAGAATATGAACTCTTCAATATGGATTCCATCTGTCCACTATTTCTTTTTGTAAATATTTCATTCCTAATTTCTTCACATAAAATCTTAGGATAACCTCTGTTGGAAAACAATTCCATCATGTATCTAATTTCCTTGTCAAATTCTAACTCGTCACTTACCATACGTGCCGCCCTAATCCCTGGGACAAACCTACAATCCCCCATCCACTCATCAAGATTCTTCTTGAAGAGAGTCAGTGAGGTGCTCTGCCTAACATGGATTGGAATTCTATTCCAGAGCGAAGGGAGCCTCTGGGTTATGAATCTGTCCCTCCAGCATGTTCTATTTATTTCTGTGCTGAGGTTCAAGTCCCTCGAGCGCGTGGCTCTAAGGGATTTAGATTTGCTGAGGTGGAGCATGTCCATTAATTCTGGGTTGGACATAGCTTTATATGTCAGGCATAGATCGCCTCAAAGTAGGGCGGTATGCAACTGAGTAGAGCTGGAGTTTTTTTAACCGAGCAGCATATGGCATCTGTTTGAGTCCCTTGATCCTCCTGGTGAGGTACTTTTGGGGTCTTTCTAATTGCTGCAGGTGTCGGGTAAAGTACATCCCAAAGAGGGCATTGTATTATATGATGGGCCTGATGAGGGATGAATAAAGGGGCACGATTACCTCCCTTGATCTAGATGTGAATCCTTTCATGATGAGGTGGGCTATGTAGAAGGTCTTTCTAACCACTTTGGCAATGTGGTTGTCAAAGGAGAGATTGCTATGAACTTGGGTCCCCAGATCACTAATTACTTTCTCTGTACTTAATGGGTTACCACCTATGTAATAATTTGTGGGCACATTGTTTTTGCCAAAGGGTATGACTATACACTTTTTGGCATTTAGCTTTAGACCATGGCTTTGGCACCAGTTATCCGTCTCTGCGAGACCTTTTTGAAGTATGTTTGTGTCAGCTGGAGAGTCAATTATGGCGCCCAGTTTGCAGTCATCTGCGAACTTGGTGAGCCATAGTCCTCCCACATTGGCCTGTACCTCAGAAAAGTAAATACCGAACAAGAGAGGTCCCAGGACAGAACCTTGTGGGACGCCACTTGTGACCGGTTTCGAGTCTAACATGGCCCCAGCAACTCTGACTCTGTGGGTTCTGTCTTTGAGCCAGTTTGCGACCCATCTTGTGACATAGGGGTTTATATTTAGGCTGGATAGCTTATCTATGATGCCTGAGTGGGGTATTGTGTCAAATGCCTTTGCGAGGTCGAGATAGGCTGTGTGGACTACCTTCCCTTCATCTATGGCCTTGGTGACTGATTTGAAGAAGTCGACCAGGTTCAAAAGGCAGGATCTGCCCTTGACGAAGCCAAATTGGGTAGGATTTAGTGTCTGTAGGTCCCCAATGTCTTTGTTTATGAGTTCCATGATGATCCTCTCCATAGCCTTGCATACTAGGCTAGTCAGGCTTATGGGGCGATAGTTTCCAGGGTCCGCAGAGGCGCCACCTTTGTGGAGTAGGACCACTGTTGCTGCACGCCATTCTTTGGGCACATATCCTGTAGTGAGGCTGAGATTGTACAGCAGTTTTACTTGAGGGATTAGTTCTTCTTGGAGTTCATGTAGGACACAACCCGGGACACCATCTGGTCCCATGGAAACAGTGTTTTTTGCTTTGGAGAGGGTGGCCTGCACCTGAGCATCAGAGATGTTTGGGAGGCTGCACTCTGCCGGGATAGATACTTGCTCTTTTGGGGGTGAGGGGGTGGAGAAGTTTGCACTGAACCTGTCTGCCAGGATGTTGGCGATGTCTGTGGGTTCAGTGTATTTTTTGTCATTTAGAATCAACTCAGAACAAGTCTGGGAGTTGCATCCCAGGTTCCTAACATAACTGAAAAAAGCCTTATGATTGTCTTTAGTGTCCTGTGCAATTTTTCTCTCGAAGCTGGCCTTGGAGGATTTTATGAGGGATCGTAATTTTTTGCTAGTACTGATCAGAGATGCCTTCCCTTTTAGGGATTTTGCTCTATCTTGTAGTAGCTTCCTCCTTCTGTTGTACAGTTTATTTATGGCTGGGGTCCACCAGACTGGACGCCTGCCTTTGGATGATTGGGTCTTGGTTTTGTTTGGGATAGCATGATCCATGCATTCCTGGAGATGTCCGTAGAATGCGTTTATATAGGATTCTGCAGTTTGGGCCGTAGCTTCCACTGGCTCTGGGGCCTTGAAGGATTCCACTTCGGTTTTGAGAAGTGTGAAGTTCGCTTTTGAGAAGAATAAAATCAAATTCTTCCAAAAATTCAAAGTACTTTGAAGTCATCTTGGCTGCCCGAATAAATTGCCTTTTTACAATGTTACTCTTGTGAAATAAAGGATGATCACTTGTAAAATGAAAAACTGAGTTAGAAAAAAGCTTCTTTATGGAATATCGTTTAAGTATATTTCTTAGTTTCACTGTCCTTTTCAGGACAATAGGAGACTAGAGTTGAGTACCGGGAACTACATCAAAAGAAAGATCATGACTTTACTATTTTTCCAGGCCACACTAATAAAGTGATCCTGCATAGATAATAAAGACGTTTTCTTAATAGCTGTCAACAGTGGCCCTTGATGGCAGTAGAGCAAGTTAGCGGAAAACTGTAAAGCTCCGATATTATTGTTCTCCTGTGAATGCATAATTTTTCTTCTCGGAAAGGTAATTGTGGCTTGAACAACACGTATTTGCTCTGTCCAGACAGCTTGTTATGGTGACATTGTACAGATTGCACTTCTGTCATCTCTTCTTCTGATTTTAATTGGTATGAAAATGAACAGGATTTAATAACTACTTTCATTGGATTTTTAAGGAGAAAAGGGTTAAGTTGGAATTTCTTTAACTTATGTTTGTTGGCCAGCCAAATATATACTTTCGGAGTGAGGATTATGGATTTATATTCATTCATTGGCAGTCTTCTTGTTCTTCCTGTTGTGGTTGCATGATATATGGCTATAGCAAGTTGTGGAGACCATGATTATTTCTGAACTTTTGTTTCATTCTCCAAATGGGACTGAATACATTTTAATGTTGGTTAAATCAAAGTACAGAATATATTTGCTATAAAGCATAACAATTAATGTAGTTCTTATGGATTAAATTACACATAGGGTAAAAGAGACAACTTAGAGGCATAACAACAGATACTCGTGCTGCTGTGTTTGGGCCGGTACCAATAGATGATCACTTGTGGAATATTATTGTGAGCTTGTGTGTCTTAGATATTAATTAACTGTTAGGATGGTCTACACTGGTGGAAGGTATTACTCTTTACATGGAAAGTAGTGTTCGAATGACATCTGTGGCAATAAATGTTTATGTTGGATATTGTATAGCATTTGTTTGGGATAAAAAAGTACAGTTGTGCAGTTGTGTACACTTACCATAAATGTAGATGTTCAAGTGTATTCACTGTTGCAGCCATTACATTTCGGTTATCTGCTTGCAGGTAACCCTCAGTCAGCCTGATTAACAAATTCTTGGGTCCTGCATTGGTTGCTGTCCCTTCTTCCATGATGTCAGGTTGTCAGGGGTATAAAACATGCAGCCGACGCCATTATATCAGTTTTTCTTGCCCCAGATGTCAGGTGCCCCCCTTAATGGGAAGCAATTAAATATCAAAGTACAAAGATATACCTCCAACAGAAAAGCAAATGCACCAAAAAGGCTTTTAAGCATAGTAAAGGAAAGTAGAGGTATAGCCAAAAGAAATTAGGGGGCTGGAGGGAGGGTAACCAGGACTGCAATAGTGAATACACTCGAACATCTACATTTATGGTAAGTGTACACAACTGTATTATGTTCTTCGTGTTTCACTGTTGCAGTCATTACAGTTGGGTAGATTCCCAAAGCTATGGTTGGGAGGAGGAATTTAGATAGCATTAGGGTCAGCTATAAGGCCCTGCAAGACTGCAGTGGCAAAGCCTGCTCTGGATTTAGAGAAAATTGGCAAATGATAATGCTTGATGAAAGTATGTACAGAACTCCAGGCAGCAGCTTCTAGGATGTCCCTAGTAGAGATGCCTCTGAGAAAGGCTGTAGAGGTAGTTGCAGCTCTGGTGGAATGAGGTCTGATCCCCTGGGGGATAGGTTTTCCATGGTGCTTATAGCAGAAATTAATCCAATGGCTTATCCATTTAGAAATGGTTTGCTTTGAAATAGCATTCCCCTCTGCCCCTGTGGCAGATGCCACCAACAGTTGTTCAGATTTCCTGTGAGGTTTAGTCCTGTCCAAGTAGAATCTAAGTTGTCTATGCACATCTAAGGAATGCAGTATCCATTCCCCTTTATTCTGTGGATTGGGAAAGAAGGTTGGCAATTGAATGGACTGATTAAGAGCCACACTGGATATCACCTTGGGCATGAAGGATGGATTGGTTCTGAGGGACACCCTGTTCGCATGAAAGATGATGAAAGGCTCCACTGCCATAACGGCCTGTAGTTCAGATACCCTTCTAGCTGAAGTGATTGCTAAAAGGAAAGCTGTTTTCCAAGAAAGAAATTTTAAGTCAACAGTAGCAGCTGGCTCGAAAGGAGGTAGAGTGAGTTTCTCCAAGACAAAGTTAAGGTCCCAGGCTGGGGTTAGAGCTCTCCTGGGTGGTCTCAAATTTTGGCCCCTCTGAGAAACTGCTTGAACAGTGGATGAGAGAAGAGGTTCTGTGTTATAAAGAGCTGAAATTGCTGAGGCGTGGATTTTAATGGAGGAAAAAAGACTGACCCTTGTGAAGCATCTCAGTTAAGTATTGTAAAATCTGAGGTAAATAGGGTGCTGCTGTGCTCATCCCTTGAGATTGGTTCCAGGCACAGAATCTTTTCCATTTTTCAGCATAAGATTTTCTAGTACTAGGCCTCCTTGCCTCTAAAATGATATCCATCACAGGTTTACTGAGGGATGGTAAAGGAGAGATTAAGTAATTAGCCAGGCTGCAAGGTTCAGTGTTAGAAGCTGAGGGTGCAGAATCTGGTTCTCCTGCTGAGACAGCAGGGAAGGAGTCTGAGGCAGGTGCCACGGAGATAACTATGACGCATTGCACAGCAGGGGGTACCGGTGTTGGCGCGGCCAGTCTAGAGCAATCAAAATCATCCTTGGTTTATCCTGTTTGATTTTTAGTTGTACTTTGGAGAGCAGAGGCAGAGGGGGGAAGGCATAGACTGATAGGTTTTTCCAGCTGAAGGACAGAGCATCCACTTTCCAGGCTTGTTTGTGGGGAGTTCTTGTGCAAAATTTGTCCAACTGGTAGTTCTGGGGAGAGACAAACAGGTCTATATGTAGGCTTCCCCATTTGCTTGTCAACATGTTGAAAATCCTTGGTTCCAATTTCCACTCGTGGGTCCATGAGGTTTCTACTTAGTCTGTCTTCCAGTGTATTTAATTTTCCTGGCAGGAATTGAACTTTAAGTGCACTTGGTAGCTCAAGGCTGTGTTCCACAATGCCATGGCTAGTCTGCAGAGAGGGTAAGAATGTGTACCCCCCCCTGCTTGTTTATGTACCACATAACAGTGGTGTTGTCCATCTTTACCATTAGTTGTCCTGGAAGAATGTGGTTTTTGAAGGCTGTCAGAGCATTCTGTACAGCTAACATTTCTTTTTGATTGATATGCAGGTGCATTTGACTTGGGTTCCATTTGCCCTGAAAGCACTTCCCTGCCAGGTGAGCCCCCCATGCATAGTCTGATAAATCTGTTGCTAGGGTTCGGGTGGCAGGGGGTGGTGTGAAAGGTAGTCCCTTGTTTTGGTGGCAGGCCTCTGCCCACCAAAGGAACTCTAGGCGTAGGCAAGGTATGATAGGAATCATTGTTTCTAGATCTTGAGAATGTTGACACCATAGGCTTTTTAGATACCACTGTAGTTTCCTCATATGCAGTCTTGCATATGGAATTAGAAGAATGCAGGAGGCCATGAACCCCAAGGCTTGCAGTATTTGGCTTGCAGATAGCAGGGTTTTTGTGGCCACTTGTTTGAAGTAGGTTGTCAAATGGATTTGTTTCTCTGGCGTGAGGTAAGCCATCTGGGAAGTTGTATTCAAGCTTGCTCCCAGGAATATAATTTGTTGACAGGGAACCAGGTGTGATTTCTTTTCGTTTATGGTGTACCCCAGACAAGTTAGAACCCTTTGTACGAAGGCCAGATGATTCAAAAGTATGTCCTGGCTTTCTGCCTGAATTAGACAATCATCCAGGTATGGGTATATTTGACTATTTCTTTGCCTGCAAAATGCAATAACTGGAGCTAGGCACTTTGTGAATACCCTGGGTGCAGTAGATAAGCCAAAGGGCAGTGCAGAGAACTGATAGTGCGTGTAGCCTGCTTTGAAGCGTAGATATCTTCTGCAAGATTCCCTGATTGGGATGTGCAGGTATGCTTCTTTTAAATCTAGTTTTGCCAACCAGGCATCTTTGCCTAGCATAGGAAGTAATTGGTGAAGAGTCAGCATCTTGAATTTTAGAATCTCCAAAAAGGTGTTTAGAGTAGACAGGTCCAGGATAGGACGCCATGAATTGTCTTTTCTGGATACCAGGAAAAGTCTTGAATAGAAACCTTGTCCCTTTTCTTCTTCTGGTACCAGTTGAATAGCCCCCATGCTTAAGAGAGAAAGTACTTGTTTTTGGGCCTCTGCCCACTGATTTGGGGGTAGGTCCAGCCACCTGCTTGGTGTTGGCAACGTGTGGAAGTGAAATCTGTATCCCTGGGACACTATATTTAAAACCCATTTGTCCTGGGTAATGAATTGTTTGCATGAAGAGCAATCTTCCCTCAAAGGGGCAGTCAGTTGATAAGTGCTTGGAAATTTTAAAAGGAAGTCATTGAGACAGTTTACCATAGGGAGGAGTTTTATTATTCCCAGATTTGGAAGTGGAGGCCCCCCACTGCTTAGTTCTGTGTGTCCCCTGGGACTGAAACCTGGGATTTTTGCTGTGTCTGGATTTGGCTTGAGAAGACCTGGAAGGGGCTGGAAAGGACCAATACTTAGAGGGCCAGTGCCTACTAAATCTAGGAGGCTGAACTTGTAAAAAAATCTTTAACAGTTTGCATAGATTTAGCTTTATCTTCCATCTTTTTAAGAATTTCCTCACCTTGTTGCCAAACAGGCGGTCCTGATTTAAAGGAGCATCCAACAATTTAGCTTTAACATGATCAGGCAAAGATTGTACCTTAAGCCAAGCATGCCTTCTGAGCACAGACGCAGTAATGGCAAGAAGCCTCTAAGGAATCAAAACCACATTACAAAGTATGTTTTCCAACTTGTTCAGCAGAATGCATTAAATCCTGTAATTCTTTATTTTCCACACAGTCAGGAATCAACATCATTTTCTGTTTAAGCAGTCCAATAACATGTTGCTGATACTTTAACATATGAAACTGACAGTTTAAAGCCCTAATGGCCAAGGTTGCGGAAGTGTAAACCTTCTTACCCCATCTATCCAGCGCCCTGGAGTCTCTATCAGAAGGGGTAGGATTTTTAGCAGTAGAAGCCTTAATGCCCTTGGGCCCCTGTGAAATAGTCTCTGGATCTGCAATAGGATTTTTAAAAAGGAACTTATGGGACTCGGGGACCCTGTGGTATCTGTCAGGTTTTCTGGGAGCAGGAGGCAGGGAATCAGGGGCCAAACTAGATTCCGAAAAAGCATCATCAACAATGTCTAGTACAGGAGGAATAGCTAAAGGCCTATGCTGAGGTAGGAGAAGGAAATCCCTAAGCCTCTTTTTTGAATCGGAAAAATCCTGGCTTTCCCAGTGGAAATGCTCCCTTAGAGTATGTAAGGTTTCCCCAAAAGAAAAATCCTCAGGGGAGGGGGGGGGAGGCAGAGGGAATGGAGTCCTCTGCATCAGAATCCTCATAAGTAGATAAGGGCAAATCCAGATCATCAGAAGAATCAGAAAAAACAGAATTCTGATCAGAAGATTCATAATCAACTTCAGTCCTAGGCCTCTTAGAAGGGGGAGGGGGTTGGCTACCCCTGATTAGAGTTATTAGATCTTCAGCCATTTTTATCATTTGTTTTTTAGGCATAGAGGCCTGAGCGTTGTTTTTTTAGGCATGGATCGAGATTTAGGCCTAAGTAAAGAAAGAGGCGTTGGTTTAATATGCAAGTCCGTAGGCCTGAATACACCCTCAGAAGTCGGTGCCTGCACAGTGGCTCCGGACCCATCCAAGGTAAAGACATCCACGGGTTCCATAGTTGAAGCATCTCGCGGCATACCAGACTCCGAATGGGTCTCAGTCAAGACCTGCGAATCAGAAGTAGCGGGTATCAGGGGCTGTGAAACCGCCTCACTGAGTACTGGCGACTGGCTTAGGAGAAGCATCGTCGGCAGTTTTGGACCTCGTGGCCTGTCTCTGTCTTTATCTTTGTGTTTTATCGGAATCCCGGTAGTCGGATGGCTAACCAACGACATTTCTGGATAATTAAACCGAGAACCGAAATATTTAGAGGTGAAAATATACCAATGATGGATAGTGTGCTGATTAAATAAAGCACAAAACTGACAGTAAGGTACATCGTAGTCAGGGCCTAGGCAAGGAATACAGTACAAATGAAAATCTTTATGAGGTATTTGCTTTCCACAAGTAATGCGATTATTAATTTTGCTGACATCAGTAAGGAGCAAGTAGAAGTTTCCCCAACGGGGTACTTAGCTTTAGTTGAAGACTTCGGTTCTGAAACTCGAAAATGAAAATTTCAGGAGTCGGCCGACCAGCACTTGCAAACTACTTCTGCTTCGGGCACCGCACGGCAAGAAAGACTGTTGTAATGGCATCGGCTGCATGTTTTATACACCTGACGACCTGACGTCATGGAAGAAGGGACAACAACTGACGCACGACCCAAGACTTTGTTAATCAGGCCGATTGAGGGCTATCTGCAAGCAGATAACCCAAATGCAATGACTGCAGCAGTGAAACACGAAGAACATCAGGAAAACCGAAATAGAGCAAGTATTGAAGAGATCGTTCTTATAATCACACCCTCAGTGATTCTGTTCCTGAGACTTTCAATGGCTATGCATTTTTTGAAGTTACATTAACTTCAAAATGCAAGATGAGTTTGTTGATCGTGCTGTCATCTTTAACTCTAATTGGAGAAGTTTATCTCTTTGCAAAACTGAGCAATGTTTGTTCCCAGTGATGTCTAAAATAAAACCATTAGCGTTTTTGCAGTTTTTCAAAGACCGTCCTCTTGAGTACTTCCATTTTGTTGTTTTAAACTCTGTGGTCTTGCCTGGAATTTATTTTCAGTCCTATGACCTAATCTGGGAGACCTTCATTATATAGAGGGATGGCTTCTGATGCAAGCATAATCTCTCAAACTTTCTTATACCATTGTCATGTGTTAAACAGCTCTAACTGAGTACATCACCTCAGACCAGAATTTCTTCAGTTTTTACAATACTTCCTGTGTTGAAAATCTACTCATGTAGAGCATGAGAAAGCCTGCCGTTATCTTAATTGAAAGGATCCAGCAATCTGAGCACAGAACACATGGTCTTATTATATTATTGTTGCAAAATTTGATTTGATTTTCTTGCACAACAAACCATCAGACCTCCTGTTCCCCTTCATGATACAGTCTTCTAATACAAAATAGAACCCATTTCTCACACTAAGCTTCTCGGTGTTACAATTGATAACAAGATGAGATTTGACAAGCACATTTCCCTAACTATAAAAAAAAGTTCACATTAAATTAGGCTGTCTGTACAGAGTCAAACCCCTCTTCACCAATTACACAAGATAATCTGTTACCAGGACATACCTCACCCATTCTCACCAACCTGTACAAAACAGACCTGACAAAACTAGATGTCTGCTTCAACAAAATTGCTAGATTCACCATCAACTCTCCTCATAGATCCTATCACTGTACTGACTTATGCCAATTAAACTGGCTTAAGCTCCCCAGTTACCTTACATACATACACCCAACTCACTATGGTCCACGGCATACTTTACCTGCCAACCAGGTGTCCTGCACTCGCAAACTACTTCAACCCAAATCTAATAAAAGACTACTTAGAATTAGATATTCTGAGAAATTCCACGAGTCACAAAAGTTAACTTTTCTGGTGATTCTCTTTACTCCAACCTCACTGCCAGAACATGGAGCTCAAACATATTTACCACACCAAATCACCTGCAGTTCAAATTACTCCTCAAATATCACCTATCTAATTCTTGGCCCTGCTCCTGCCTTGCACTTGGCTGATTCCTTTCCCCACATCCAGCCATCGTTGTAAGCTTTCCTTTCACTACTCAGTGTTGATCTTCACTCACTCATCCTGATAGGAGTCTCTCTCCCTTCTAATTTTCACTCCTATACTCTCTCTCTCTAGATTCCCTGTCTGTTCCTCTGTGCCTCAACCTTTTATTTTCTTTCTTTCTGTGCTTCTCTACATTTTACTCTGTTTACTTCTCTCTTAGTTAGTCATGCGTATATTTCCCACCATTCTTCTCTTGTATAGTCAGCTGTTTTGTCTGTTGTTGAATATCTCTATTTAAATCTTATAATCCTTGTATGTATGCACCACTACTGTATGAGTTTATGTATTGTATTATTTGTTATTTGTATAAATCTTTATTCTTTCTGGGGCTTCCACCCCCTGGGCCTCCGCTGAAAATGGGCATGTGCCCAGTCGGACTTTCCCAGTCAACAAACATTAAATAAATTAAATAAATAAATAAAATGAACAACTGTTGTTGGGGGCAAATTCTTCACCTGGTTTAAATGATTAGGTTTCTATAAGACCAGTGTTAAAAATGATGGCTGCTAGATTGTAACATATATTAATTGCTTATGTTGTGCAATTCCTCGTATTACATTGTTGAAAAAGAAATGTTGAATGAATTATAATATGTTCTTATACTAGACCATCTGTTTAACTTATATGTTTTACATATATGAACATTTTATTATATATGACTTGAATTAGTTTACATAGATTATGTAATATGTTGTAATATGTATATGGTTTAAGTTTATTGTGAGTATTATTCACTTTTAATGAAGTTCTTTAATTTGATGAATTAAACAATTAAGTTATTAATTATTTGATTAATTGCTGAGATTGACCAAGTATTTAAAGGAAAACTCCACCTTCTCCTACAGTTTAACTCGCCTCTTAAGTTGATTTTTCCCTTCATATGATCCCAGTATTGTGTAGGTAGGTATATGAAACCTGGTTGTACTTTATAAAACTTTAATTTCCTTATTTTGATATAAGGAAGGGACAGACCACCCAATTTTTGTAAGCTTAACTTCTCACGTAAGTTGCAGAGGAATTTGTCTACACCTGCATGACATACCACAGACACAGATAAATTTGTAGTCAGGAGCTCAGGTTGCTGTAAACAAGACAGAGAAGTGTGACACTGTTTATCGTCGTCTTTATTGCAGAGAGCAAGAGAACTTTCACTGATTTACAGCTATTGCCATGCTTTTCATAGCAAAACAGAGCAATTAGATCAGTCAGTGGTTCAAAGCATTTCTCACCTCTTTTGACAAATTTACATAAGCAGCATCACAGTAATGAAATGCTAAGCTTTAAACTTTAAATGTTTGTTGTTTATTCTACTTTACATTTTAAAGGAAAACGCCACCCTCTCATATGGTTTAACTCAATTGTTAGGTTTCTTTTCTCCCTACAGTATGGTTCCACTACTGTGTAGGTGTCAGAAATCTGCTTGTACTTTTTTAAATTTTTATTTCCTTGCATTGGAGTCAAAGGAAGCGAAGGCACACCTACTTTTTTTAAACTCAACTTCTCACATACTTTGCAGAGAAATTAGTCTCCACCTTCATGACATATCATAGACGCAGTTAAATCTGTAGTTTACCCTGTCAGGTACTGCTATCAATCTTAGATGGGCAATTAATCTTGCTAAAGTTGGGAACACAGCAGCTGATATAAAAACGACATAAAGCTGTGGGAATGTTTTCCACTGTTTTTACTGCAGATAGGAGGAAAACATATCACTCCCCTTTCATAGCAAAACAAAGCAATTCAATCAGTCATGGGTTTAAAGGCAATTGTCAATTCTTTTGACAAATTTACATAAGCAGCGACACAGTATTGAAATGCTAATCCTTAAATGTTATTTATAAAAGTTTATATGGTAAGATAACTTAAATGTAGTATCAAAGATTTCTGTGATATGTAGAGAAAAGTCAGAAAATATTTTTTCGTGTAAAATATAAATGCATTTACCATTTTCTAGCCACCCCAACCCCCCACCACCACCACCACACACACACACACACACACACACACACACACACACACACACACACACACACACACACACACACACAGGCCAGAACTGCAGAAAGAGAGTCAGGTGGTTACACTATCAACTGACTTTGAGACAGTCCTTACATTGTTAGAGTGCAACCATGATATACAGCTGAATTTACTTTAACATACATTTACTATGTGCCCTTGCATTAAAAACACTAAGAAAAGGAAATCAGAATTACTTAACTGTATTTAAATGCACACACACACACACACACACACACACACACACACACACACTCACTCACATGCTTTTGTAAATGTACTTTATACACATATACAGAAAAACACACGTGTGTGTGTGTATGCGCGTGCAATATGTGTACAACATAGTGTAGTTCTTTATTATTAATGTATACATTCTAGTAAATGTTGCAAAAATGATTTACTTTGTCACTGTCACACATTGGCTATGTGTTGCACATGCAATCTTAGTCAGTGTCTTTGTCAATATTTTTTTTCTTTGTATTGCTAAGTGCATTTAATAATTGTTATTATCTTTTCCAATGTAGCCTAAATTGTGGCCGAAAAGGGTCTTGGGACCAGTTCACTTTCCTGGTTATGAAAGTATAAATAAATATGAAATAGAAAAAAGGAGGGTGAACATGACAGAAATAATTGAGGAACTAGTAAAGCACATAAGTCTCCATCATTCATGAGACAGAAACATCCTCCCACTGAAGGCATTGGGAAGTAGCAGACAGACTAAGTTTAAGAGTCCTACTACTTGTCACTTGTAAATGCACAGCAAGGATCATTTACTGTAGTGAGAGTTTTCATATCTCCGCATGAGAGTGTGGGGGAGAATTTGTCAAATCTTTTAAAACTACAAAAGACTCCTCTTACAAAAAAATATTATTTATCTACTTTCTTTTGCTGCAAGTAGCTAACCGCTATTTATAGCATAAAACAAGCTCTGACAGACACATAAATGAAGCTCAGTCAGGTAAACATAGAAACAGCTCTGTTACAGGTGTGTTTAGATGACCGTGCTTCACAGTCCTGCCATTCTATCTTAATGGCATGCAAAATCAGCACCACTTCCTTATGTCTAGCATGAGTCATATAAAGAGGACTTGAAATGTATTCTGGGATGAAGGAATGAAAGCAAGAAAACAAGATCACATTATCAAGGCAGGCCCCATCATCCGCCATTTTGAGAGAAACACATTAAAATTGTAAAAGACGCACTTGGATTGATTTTGAGGAATTAAAATAGCTCAAAAACAAAGATACAATGAAAAAAATGTTGTTTTATGAGTTCTAAGGTGGAGTTTTCCTTTAAGATGACTTGAATGTAGTATCAGATATCTGTAACATTTAGAGAAAACATGTAAAAGAAAGCTTGGCCAGGCAAACTGAATCCAGGAAAATGTTTGTTAGCACTTTCGTCCACTAAATTAAAATGAACTTCTTCAGACAATTTCAAACATCTCCTCCCCCTCCTTATATAGACAGCATTACATCACATGACTAATAAAATTCTTTTAGTTTTATAAAAAAGTGTATGTGTGTGTGTGTGTATATATATATATATATATATATATATATGTGTGTGTATGTATATATATGTATATATATATATATATGTATATATATATATATATATATGTATGTGTGTGTATATATATATATATATATATATATATATATATATATATATATATATATATATGTGGCTCAGTGTCATTTCACAGAAAATCCATTTTGCCAAAAATTTCTGACATAGGGTCCAAATCGCCGAAATCTGTTTCACCGAAAATAGTACTGACAGTGTATCTGCCCTTTTTCCCACTGTAGTGAGATCTCAGAGTGAGAATATTAAAGTGGGGGTGGGACGTGTAGCCCCCCACCCAGTACAGTTTAATATTGTCTAGCATTGTTGTCTATTGAGCAGTCCCTATTAAAAGGGTTAGTAAGTAGTTTATAACCTGAGTAGGTGGGGGGGCTACGCCCCCACACCCCCCTACTTTAGTATTCTTACTCCGAGATCGCACTACAGTGGGGGAAAAGGGGCAGATATACTGTCAGTACTATTTTCGGTGAAATGGATTTTCAGTGATTTGGACCCTATGTCAGAAATTTTCGACGAAATATGTCATAGACCAATATATATATATATATATATGTATATATATATATATATGTATATATATATATATATATATATGTATATATATATATATATATATATATATATATATACGTGTATATATATATATATATATATATATATATATATATATATATATATATATATATATATATATATATATATATACACATATACATACACGTATGTGCCTAAAAAATGCAAAATTACAATATTTACTAAAAAACATACACTTAAAATTAAATCCAACAAGTCCTGTTTCTACAATCGTGTTAAACTCTTTAATTTGAGTAAACAGGCTATAGAACATTGGTTATTTAGCCCAGGATATTATTAGGCATTCACATAAAGTTGCCACCATAATTCATCTCTCCAGTAGTAACCCTAAGTTCCAGCCCCTGCTCCCCAATTTGACTTGATCAATGACCCTACATTTACAACTATCCTCTGGATTTTCTTGCACGTGTCTAGTCAAGGCATTATTCTCTTTACCTTTCCTTATGCAGTAGACATGCTCATATAGTCTTTCTCTCAGCTTGCATTCGGTCTTATCTATGTAAAACTAGTGCACTCCTGACATTTCCCCAAGTAAAATTTTTAGAGTTAAATCATATTTATTACTAGTAACAAAACTCCTTCCGTTAATTTGCAATTTCTTCCCAATGTCTATATATTTACAGTATGGGCAGGCTTCACATCTAAACATGCCTACTATCTTACTAAGCACCCTTTGTTCACCCTCTAATAAAGTTTTTAAATTTAATCCCTTCCTATATACTATGTTCGGGGCCAGTCCTAGTCTATTCCTACAATCTATATTTTCCAATAGGATACCCCAATTTTTCTTCAAAATAGTTTTAATCACCCTTGTGTTCATATTAAAAGTAGTTATAAGGCTGGTTTCATATTTCTGCACTTGTAGATTTTCATTACCTTGTGGGTCAACAGTTTCAAAATTTGAACTTGTATCAAGGGGGCCTTATTTAGATTAGATAGGGACAGTTGATCTTCAGATAGTCTGGGAATTGCAGCTCGTTAGAGGTTTTCTACAATCAATGTGAGATCTATCCTACAGTATTATTTTCATATTTCCTGTGTGTGAAACTCTGTTGTTTATTGGAATAAGTTATTCAGTATTTACATGTTTTAATTCCTTTTATTTATTATTAAATGTTTTACTGCCTGTCATTGTGGCTGGTTATTTAGTGAATATTTTTAATAACTTGAGAGTGTTTATGCCTATTGTGATAACACCAGGGCCACTCCGAAAAGCCTTACTGCTTGGGTTATATGCTACCATTTGTATTAATATCTATTTTACCCAATTTAATTGAACACCCCTTTTGAAGGGCATTGTGGCAGCCATTACCTTGCAATTTGGGCAAAGGAACACAGCAGGTAAATCTGTGGCAGTCTTTCCCAAGAGTGTATGTGTGAATATCAGATATTTAAGAATGAGTATGACAGATACCTAGAACTGGGACACAGTGCTCTGCAATAGTTAGTGTGCAGACTCATTTGGGGACCTGGAGGGAAGCATATAGTCCAGTCCCAGGTTTGAAACCTCTTCCCGATGTACTTTTAGGGGAAATTGTGTATTTCTATCCCTGCTTTTAGTGACATCCCTTACTGGAGACAGTAGTGAGGATTGAGACTCCATAGTTACTGCCCTGGGATAAAGAGGTCTTGCCGTAAACAGTATTTAAGATGACAGTGAATGACACTAATCCCATTATATGTCAGTGGCATGGGAATATGCCAGTACTAGCATGACTCATATAATGCAGACTTGAAATGGTTTATGGGAAAGAGAAAGGCTTGAAGAAAAATAACATCACAGTGATATGTCAAGCCCCATTGACAGCCATTTTTCAGAAAACATATTAAAATTGTATAAGAAGCAATCAGAGTGATTTTGAGGTGTTAAAATAACTTAGAAAACAGTGACAGAGTGAAAAAAATAGATTTTTTTAGTTCTAAGCTGGACTTTTCCTTTAAATAGAGGTACAAGGGATTTATTTTTAGCTCTGATGAAGTCCTAAGTTTGTGAGGACAAAAGTGCTTAATAAAATTGCAATTACTATCAATAAACCTTGGTCGAAGTTTGGAGTTAAAGTTTGTTCCATTTTTTGTTGTGACTGTGGAACTCTCCACTTTAGAGCCCTGGTTGTACAAATCTCTATTTTGCAAGATTTGTTTGGTTTACTAATGGTCTTTTCCTGCATTAACTGCCAGCTTATCATTTTCATCATAACAGTGCTCTTGGTGAGATGAACTAGTAATGCTTATTGTGTGCTGATGATGATAATGATACCATACGCAATAAAAACGTATCAGAACTCTCACGGTTGACAGGAGCGGAACATATTTGGTGGTTATTTTCTTTCTTTTTTTTTTTTTTGCTTGGCTAACCAAAGCTTAAATGGAGGTCTGTGGGTGGGGGTAATTGAGGCTGTGTGAAGGATGAACCTACTCAGCAGACAGCAGGAAGTTCTAACACTACATTAGGGGCACAGGGACCAGATGAGCATGACAGACTGAGGCTGCATCTAGAAGTTTTACTGTGCTGCAGATCATATGACCACATATACACAAGGGAACACTGCATAGAAATAATAAGCACAGTTTGTACATAGTGTTAATGGCTGATTAACATCTTATCTTTTAAACTGCATTGAGCTACACGCTCTAGGGACCTAAACCTTGTCACCACAATAAACAGAACATGCTGGAGGGATAGATTCCTGTCCCAGAGACTTCCCATACTCTGGAACAAACTGCCTATCTATATCAAACAAATCTCCTCATTAGCACTCTTCAAGAAAATTCTTGATGATTGGATGGGAAATAGTAAATTCACCCCGGGGATCACTTCTGTGGCTCTGCTCGACAGGGCCACAGGAAAATAATTTTCTTGGGTGGCGAAAGCCAGGATACCTTTTTGGCTGGGCTTATATACGCCCAATAGCCTAGTACCTACCTATGAACCTATGAGATAAAGAAATTCCCTGATTAACAGTGCTTTGCTGTGCTGGCATAAATTGGTGATTCAATTAATATACAAAAAATGTGCTAGAGAGTTCTTTTGCCTCATATTGTGTTTAGGACCCTGAATTATATTACTCAGCTGGCCCAATTTTTGTTTTGTCATTATTTAAACCTGTTAGGACCTAAAACTGACATCCTGCCTTCATTTAAACAAAGATTCAAAATATAATGGTATTTCATTGCATAAACCTGATAAGCTTTAAAACAAAATTTTTGCCTTTGTTGAAACAAAGACTTTAAGCAGAATGACAGTTACAAAGTAACCAATACTCAGCAAGGCTAAGTGAGAACAGATAAATTAAGATTTTGTAGATAGTAGAAGTACTTAGAGCATATTACTGTATCATAGCCAGTGAAATTCTGTTGTATATGTAGCTTCATACTCCTTTCAAATGCTTTTTGCTTTTTCTGTTTGAGGGGTGTGGCTCTGTGAAAGTGAACTTGATACTTGAAGTTTGATTCCTTCAAAGTTGGTCTGGCAAAATAAAACCGTAATTCTGAAGTACATTGAGTCTGGCTTGTAAAACCAATGGTTGCCAGAGAACCTGAAAAGTGCTGACTACCAATAAATTATGGTATCTACATGCTGCCTGTCACTGTATCAGAAGAGAAAGTAATAATGGCAAGTAGTGGGTGGTAGAGTGTATAGTACAAGGTGAAAGGGAAAGTAATGTTTCACCAATATCAAAAACAGTACAAAAGCTTATTACTGCCTTACCTTAGTTGAAGTTTCATTGGTCTGGTTAAGGACAAGTGGGTGAAGAGGGATGAGGGACAAGAAGAGGTGGGAGCAAAATCAGAGCCCAGACACAGGATTTTTTAATAAATTTATTGTCTACAGTGGGTACTGAATAGGACATTTACAAACAGTGGCTGAGATGTTATTTTGCAAGGGTTAGTTTTTAAAGGAGACCTCCACCTAAAAGTCAAGTTTTTCTTTCCAAAAAGTGATTTTCTTTCCCTGCAATCCAACACTAAACACTTCACATACAGAAAAAAAATCATCATTTAATAATTGTTTGCCTTCCTTTTCTGTATGTATCTGCTACATCACAAAGGCTACTAAGAGTGGCAGAGTAATGAGGTTAGGTCAGTTATTCCAACCTTCCATCTCCAAAATGAGGAACACTACCCCTCATAATGTGGAACAAATTAGAAAAAATGTGGAACACCAAATAATAACGTATAACTTCCACTAGGAAGTTCGTAGGATGGTTAAAATGTGTTACATTATTTATTAATATATACATTCAAAAAAGTTATTTTGATGAATCATTGTGATTCAGTACTATTTCCTATCGATATCAGTAAAAAAAATTCCTAACACAGAATGTGTGAGACCCTTTCAGTGTGGAACTTCGAGGAACATGAGATTTTTAAGACGTAAAATGAGGAACGTTCCTTGTAATGAGTCACACTTGAGTGATATGATCCCAACTACAGATCCATTAAGAAAACAATGCTTGTTAAAGAATGGCATTTAAGTGTGCCTTATCAGTTACACATAGCCATCGACCCACCTCAAATAGTGTAACCTGGAGCTTGAACAAAGGCAGGGCTTTCAAACATAGTTTTCAGATGCAAATGTCTTTCCTTTTATACAAATTCTCAGTGCTTCAAAGAAAGAAAAAATATGTTCATCTATCTCTTTCTACTTTTGTCAGTATTTGATTTTGCATTTTTTCTATGCTGTATTTTCTGTAAAAGTGCATGTTTCTTCTGGTGTTTTTTTACATTACATACAGTGTTTTGTTGAGACAAGTCAATAAACTGGGGATAGAATATTAACATCAAAGACTTTACAATTCTAGCTGCACTATTTAAAGCTGTGAACACAACTCAAACCATCTCAGCCCAAGTAACATCTATTAATTACAGGGGTCATATTTCTCACACTTGAACAGTGAACTACAGCTGTTACTTTGAAAAGAACAATTAACTCCACTACATTTTCAAACTTGTCATTCAGATATTCCTTAAAATAATGTAAACAGAGATGGCCACTAATGAAAATCAAAGGAAGCAAAGTAATTAAAAATGCATATTGATGCTGATAGTGAAAAGCAGGCAGTCACAGCACTGTTGTAAACTGATGACGGAGAAAAAACACAGTAAATAATCTCATCATAAGGATTTCTTTGTCCCTCTAACATGACGTCAGAAAGGTGAAGGCATTGACTGTAAAACAAAGTCATGCCAGTCATTGTAGACTCCTTTCAGATCATTTTGGGGTGTAACTAATTAGAAAGGAATCACTTACTTTGATACGGATACATTAGCAATGCAAAAAGTTCAAGATTTTCTGAAAAACGTAAGTTTTTTTTTTTCATTTTTTGGGTGTTCTCTTTTAAAGCTGTGAAAAGTAGTTGGCTGAAAGAAACTATATCAGGTAAAGACAGAAAGATAAAGGCGATAGTCAGACATCCTTCATAAGGGATGCAAACAACAACCTGTTTATCAGTCCTTAGGGCATCAAAGGCAGATATAAGGAGTACTTCCTGCAGCTTCTGAATGAAGAAAACCCCACAGATGCCGCACTGCCCTAGACACAGTCTATGATGATAGAAGAAGAGGAGCCCACCTTAGAAGAAGTAAGAATAGCACTAAGGAAAATGAAGTCAGAGAAAGCCACAGCCTTGGATGAGGTCACAGGAGATATGATAAAGATATTGGGTGAGATAGGGGAGAAATGGCTCTCATAACAGTGTGGAGAGAAAGGTGTATCCCAGATGACTGGAGAATAAGCGTACTCATGCCAATGTTCAAGAACAAAGGGGACATCCACAACTGTGGGTAGTACAGAGGTTTCAAACTCCTGTCACATTGCATGAAAGTTCTGGAGAGGTTGATTGATAAATGGATGCACAGAGGATTTGAAAGTGAGATGGGAGATGAGCAGTTCAGATTCAGATCAGGATGCAGCACAACTGACCCGATGTTTGCAGTGAGACAGATAGCTGAGAAGCTAGAGATGAGGAAAGAGTCCATCTGGGCATTCCTAGACTTGGAGAGAGCATATGACAAGGTCCCAAGAAAGCTGATTTGGGTAGTAATGTGGTGGTTCGAAGTCCCAGAAACATTAGTAGAATTAGTGCTGGCTATGTACAAGGACCCAAATGACTCAAGTACGAACAGTGTTCGGTCTCACAGAGGGATTCCCAGTGGGAGTGGGTGTGCACCAGGGTTCAGCACTGAGCCCACTGCTGTTTATGTGGGTGATGGACTATATTAGCAAACAGATCAAATGAGACAGATTAACAAAGTTGCTGTATGGAAATGATGTGGCATTACAGGCAGACTGAGCAAGAACTTTAGCAAAGGATAGAGGAATGGAATGCAAAACTGAAGGCACATGGAAT
The DNA here is from genome assembly GCF_019279795.1 of Protopterus annectens. Lineage (NCBI taxonomy): Eukaryota > Metazoa > Chordata > Ceratodontiformes > Protopteridae > Protopterus > Protopterus annectens. Next base: position 1,080,679,830 of record NC_056739.1, on the reverse strand, counting down.
GAAACTAAGTGCAGATAAGACAGTGGTAATGGCAAAAAATTGAGGAAATAAGAAGAAACTGAGAACAGAGATAGAAGTGAAGATAGTGGAACAGGTTAATAGCTTCATGTATCTGGGGAGGGTGGTTGAGGAGAAGGATACCCTGAGTAAAGAGGTCAAAGCTAGACTCAGAAGGGCTGCAGCCAACTGGTGTAGAGTATCGGTTATAGTATATGACAGAAGAATGCCAAAGAAGTTGAAAAGTAAGGTGTACAAAACAGTGGTGTGACCAGTACTACTGTATGGCATAGAAACCTGGGCAGTAAAGGCAGAGCAGATGTGAAAAGTAGAAGTGATGGAGAATGAAGTGCCTGAGAAAGGGTGGTAGGATGCACACTATGGGATGGGTGAAGAAATCAGGACATCAGAGCAGAAGCCAAAGCCGGTCCCATCGCAGAAAAGATCAAAGAGAACAAATTACAGGGGTTTGGGCACATGTACAGAAAAGCAGAAGACAATCTGGTGAAGAAGATTTGGGACAGACACGAAGAAGGCAAAAGGAAATGAGGGCATCCAGCAAAGAGGCAGATGAATTATGTGAGAGAAAATCTGTGACAGTCTCAGGCATGAGTGTCAAAGAAGGCGGGAGTGTGGCACTGAATCGAGGGTGATGGCAACAATTAATATTGCATCCCGATCCCATGTCGAAAATGTAAATAAGGAGATTGATGATAATGATGTTCTCATATAAAAAATATACTCTAAAAATAATTTTTCCTCATCCCAGATATCATTTTCTATCCTAGAAAATTATTTATAGACAGGTACAAAGAAATAAATGATTTTTTTTTTCGCTGCTTCATCCTTTGTGTGTTGTTTTAGTGGTATGTTACATATGTGTAATGCATCACACTGCACATTACATTCAAAATGTTTTACCCTGGAAAAGCCCATATATGAAAGTGTTTATAACACTTTCTCATTTCTACTCGCTGGGTCATAAACTGTCATGTCTATTGGTTACTTGAATTTTTGTGCATCAAACAGCATATAACTGTTTTTTTTTAAAAAACTTTATTCATCACAGTGCTAATTTGTGAGATACACATAAATACATTCATAGCAATGAAAAATACACTTTACCATAGAAATGCATTACACATGCAATTTCCATCATTGCTCTATTGTTTTAATTTTGTGCATTAGAGAATATTCATATACTTTTCAGTTCCTACCAAACTACTTGTTTTAGTAATTTATTTGAGCATTATCTGTGTGTGTGTGTATATGTATGTATATATATATATATATATATATGTGTGTGTGTGTGTGTGTGTGTGTGTGTGTGTATATATATATATATATATATATATATATATATATATATATATATATGTAGTTCCCAAATGCACCATTTATTCTTATGAAAATTGCTTCTTCTATGTTTTAATGTTCCCAGCTGTGGATATTTTATTTCCTTTATGGTATTCATCTCTTAGTTTACAGCTGGTTTAATGTCTGATTTCGCCTTTTGTGTAATTGTTTTGCTGTTAATGATATTAAACTTGATAAGGCCTTATTATGACTTGACAATTCCAAACTTCCAAACCTAGGCTCCAACTCAGTATTAACATCTCCTTAGTTAATGTAATATATTCCCCCAACACCTGTGTTAGGACATTCTATAGGGAGTCCTTAAACTCAGACAACTCCATACATTCCCAGAAAATGTGTTTCTAGTTTCATCTTTCATTTCCCTTTGCATCTCCAACATCAGCTCTTCAATTCATGGAAAATCCTCTGAATCCTTCTTGGAGTATAAAAGTATCTCTATAAACATGTCCATGTAGATATCCTAGATTTTCTGGACTTTATAGTATACCCAGGGGAATTATAAACATCCATCCATTGCACTTTAGTAATTTATTACTCTGTTCTTTCCTCCTAGTCTTTTTAACCTATGTGATTTTGTGTGCCTTAGTTATTATACTTTTCTCAGCATCATTACCTGTTCTTGATTTTGCTACAACCCCTATCAAAGCTGGTCTTTCACTTGATACTCCTCTCTCTTTGCCTATATTCTGTCAACGGACCCTGATATAGGAGGAATTCTTTGATCTGCAGGTCAGGCTCCTACTTGGCTTCTTCCCACTCTAATGCTTTTCTCTTCCAACGTATTTGCTCCCCAGTAGAAGCTCCTTTTTTAGCTTCCTCCAGTTATTTCCTGCCATCTCTTGCCTGTTTTCTGTACCATTAATTGTACTTATTTCTATTGGCAAAATCTTCTTTCCCCACATCCTCACTGGTTTAGTTTTAAAAATGTTACTTGCCACATATATATATTAACAGAACAATGATGATCCAGAGGGAAGCACATTATAAGAAAACACCACTATTGTTGAGGGGCCCTGATGCAGGGAAAGAATTTAATAGTGTCAATTGGGATTTTGAGTAGTCAATGACAGGATTTGCATTCCCTGACAGAATAATAATGTTAATTAGGAAGATTTACAAAGGGTCAGAGGCAAGAGTTAAGGTGGGAGGGTTCCTCTCTTACAAGTTGTGTTTGAAAAGAGGAACAAGGCAGGGATGTCCTCTTCACTCTTTGTTTTATATTTACAGACATTAGCAAAGAAAATATAGCACTCACAAATTCAAGGATGTAACTGATATGGTAAGCAGGAAAAGTTAACTTTATTCACAAATGATATTATTTTGTATTTAATAAATTCAGAAAAGGATGTGTTGGTGTTGTGAAATATTTTGAGACAATTGCAAGTCTTTTCAGGATATAAAATTAATGAAGATAAAACAAACACTATAACAGATAAGTATGCAACCCGCATGAATTTGTTCAGCAATACCCAAATTTATGGGTACACGATAAAGTGATGCTTATTTTATTTAGTTATTTCACATTTGTTAACTGGGTTGGTCCAGCTGAGTTAAAAAAAAAATTTCAGTGGAGACCTGAGGAGAAAAGCTCCAGTAAAGTCTACAGCAATAAAAAGTAAAAGAAATATTATACATAAGCTGAAATAGAGTACAAATTGAAATGCCGGTATACAGAAAAATTATAGTTGTGAAGCTGCTAGCCCAGCTAGCTAGAATTTTGTAAATAATTTTATGTCATTCCTAATATTAATATGATTCATAAATGTAAGTAAACTGTATGTTATGTGCTGAGCTTCAAAAATGTAACCACAGTGCACCCTGCTGGAAAAGACCAGAAATGTATATGGACTATTATATGCCTGTGCAAATGTATGTTTTCATAGTAGACGTTGGGACATACAGAGTTAACTTGCAAAACTCTAAGAAAATAAGTTGACAAGTAAAGAGTTTTATAACTGTTTTCTCCACAGCAAAGAGACAGAATGTCTGCAGCTAGAAATTCTTTCTATTGTCTGGAAACAGAAATAATTACAGGTTTCAAGGGTAAAAGTATTTAACTGGTTTTACGACTTCCAGTTCCAGGCAACTTCGTAGGGATAAGTATTTTTGACACAGAAGTGTTAATTTTAAAGTGTCTGTTAGCCTGGGAGCTAAAGGCAGAAGTGGCAAGAATGATGTAATCTGAGATAATGAAGCACTATAAAAAACCCAAGTCCACCATCAGAAACACACTTTAATGCAACAAAGCTTTCGGTTAAACAACCTTTCTCAATCTTCTTCTTTCGGCTTTTACCGGTTAGGGCTCGCCACAGCGGATTACTTGTCCTATCATAATTGGCAGTAGAGTTTTATGGTGTTGAGTTGCCAGCCCGGCACCCAGCCTTCCACAGAAGGCACACACACTCACACCTATGGCCAATTTAGAGTGAGCAATCCACCTACAGCATGTCTTTGGGATGTGGGAGGAAACCGGAGCACCTGGAGGAAACCCACGCAACCACAGGGAGGACATGCAGACTCCGCACAGAAGGCACTCCAGCCAAGGATCGAACCAGAGAACCTCTTGTTGTGAGGTGACAATGTTAACTGCCACACCACCGTGGCCGCCCAAACAACCTTTCTCAATGCTAAAACAATATACATCATAAGACAACAGTTTTAAATAAGAACAAAAAAGGTAACGTGCACAGCCAACAAATCACATTATACCATTAATTAAAACCTAAAACATTTAAAAAAAATTTCTATTAATATTATATCCCAACAGAACCACATTCATTCTTAAAGGGGCAACTACAAATTTTGCTGTTGGATTTTAACAAGAACATGCTTAATACTAACTAAATTATTGGGTTATAATATTAATAGAAGTTTTTTAAAATGTTTTAGGTTTTTAATTTTGTTGCTCTTATTTAAAAGTATTGTGTTATGATGTATATTATTTTAGCATTGAGAAAGGTTGTTTAACTGAAAGCTTTGCTGCATTAAAGTGTGTTTCTGATGGTAATCTGAGATAACCCAGCAGAAATGTTTGATAGTTTTTATTATCTCAGAGAGTGAATCTGTGCATTTTGTATCTTATCTTGGATCTGAACACATCCATCTTTACCACTTCTCATCTGTATTTGCTTTGCTCTGTAAGTAAGACTTAGGTTGTAGTGATTTCTTTTAGAGATAGATAGGAATACAATAAGATTAGTTTAGATGTTTTCTGTATTTATGTGAGACTATCCTGTAATGTTGTTTTAAAATATTTCCTGTGATTCTGAACTCTGTTTTCACTGTATTGAGTTATTGAGTATTGTCTTGTGCTTTATTTATTTATTATTAAATATATCTAAACCTTTTAATTGTGGCTGCTTTGCTTAGAGATATTTAAGCTCTTAGAGTACTTGCATATGTATCTGGGGACACTGTACAGACCACTCTTGAATAGCCTTAAAAGTTTGGTCACACTTACCATTTGGATAACGGTAACATTACATAGTATAATTGGTCACCATTTGGGAAGGGCCTTATGCTGATAAAGGATGGTTGGTGGCAGCTGGTACTACCTTATAGTCTGGGCAGAAGGGGGCATAGCTAGTGAACCTGTGCCAGCCTTCCGCAGGAGTGTCTGTGTGTTTGTGTATAAATCAAATCTGTGTATGTGTGTGTGTGTGAGAGCTACTTTGGCAGGGACACGAAGCACTGGTTGGACAGAGAAGGTGCTGGAGGCTTTGGCTTGACCACTCAACTGAGATCTTAACCCTATAGCTGTGCCAGTGGGGAGTCTTATTGTGGATCTGGAGAGAGAGGGAGAATCCAGCCCCAGACTGACTTTGATCTCTGTGTGCTATTAAGGGAAATTGTACTTTACTGTGTGTGTACTTGTCATTCTGCCAATGTGCACGTCCTTAGCTGGTGTTAGTGGTGAGGATTGAGGCTCCTTGATTAATGGGCCAGTGCAGGGGTGTCACAGTTGTTGCATAAGAAAGTGTGAGTACTAAAAATATAAACATACAAACACAGTGCTGAAAAACTAGCATGTTCTAATATTTACAAGAATTAGAAGTAATGCCAAGACACTTCCTAAGTAGAGGTTGTAGAATGTGAATAGACAGAGGTATACGGGAGATTAAGTGGGGTGATTGGAGTGACACATCTTGGAGTTAAGCAGGTGATCTTTTAGTGTCTTTTTGAAGTTGATAGCATGAGTTATACTTCTGATATATAATGGGAGTTTGTTCCAGCCATGAGAGAGAGTATGTATAAAGGTTTTTGCCTATATTTTTACAGGGTTTATAGGTTAGTAGTAAGAGTTGGTTGGAACTACAAAGAGGACGATTGGGGGTGTAATAGGACAGAAGTTTGGAAAGTGATGGGCAGGTAGTGGTGTTATGGATTAAAAAGAATTATATTATCACAGCTAAAGATATACAGAAATTGACTAAAAAGTTAACAGTTGAGAGGCTGGGATGTTATGGATATGGACAGTAAGATACAAGCAGTGAAAAGGTATATTTTTATCTATGAGAGGCAAAGTTGTGGACCTTGATTAATAATGAGTTGAAGGAATTTATTTGGGAGGGGAAGAGGGCAAAATTTAAATGGGATAATTGATTCTCCGTCTAGAACAAAGAAGTTTAGATTACTTAATGTGAAAGGTTATTTTAGAGGTATTCAGTTAAGGCTCATATACATACAGAGATGTAGCTGACTTATCTAGTGCCCAGTGCTGTTCCCTGATCTGGCTCCCCCCAACTCTAAGTTAATAAGCAAATAAAAAAGGTCAATTTCCTCATATGGCTGTCGCTCCTCACTTCATGAGCAAAGCTATGTCCATTTCTATGTCCCACAACTCCAGCTTCAGAAGCAAAAATCTGTAGCAAACTGCTTGCTATATTTGTAACACACAGCTTGCTACAATTTAAACCACACTCAGTTCATTCCTGACCTATTTATTTCTATACTGGCATTTTCAGAAATGCCAGGATTGAAATTAATATTAGTACTGCACAAGTGTTCAATCAGCATTTCCTAATTGCACCCTTAAATCTTGCACTTGGGTGGCGGCCCCTTTGCCTCACCCTACCTACACTTCTGTATACATAACAGAAGCAGAAGGTTATAAGTTGAAGTAGAAAGGAATGAAGAAATGGGCAATAGGGGTCAAGAAGTAAGGAGAGAGTAGGGTTTTGGATGCAGGTCCTTAAGGAGAATAACAATAATCATATTGAGTATTATATTTATAAAGTAGCAGAAAGTGTTCCAAAAACTAAACCAACACTGGATTGGAGAAAGGCGATTTTACCAATAGGGATGACTGCAAGTAGGGGTATAGGAAGTTGGCAAATGGGGATGGAATTTACTGGAGAAAATTATCAAAGGGTACAAATAACTAGAGAGGGAAAGGTAATAGAGTGGGAAGAGTTTAAGCAGAGCTTTGGACTGAATGTTAGGACTACCTTCCCTACCAGGGATTGATAACAGAGTTTAGGAAACTGTTAAACTAAAGACCTGAACTAGTAGTGTTTTAATTGAGTATAGCACAGAGGTTGTTGTTAAAAAAGGATAATTAGTAGGGCATATAAAATATTGCATGATAACTAGGTAAGAATCAGTCAAGGTTAGACAAGTTTGGAAAGAGAGAATGGAAATGCAATATACAAAAGAGCATGGGGGGGGGGGCATCTGTACAGCTCCGAAGCATGCAACAAAGTCTAGAAGGTTTAAGATTTGCTTTCAAGTGTTTGAATATGTATTTCAGGTAGATAAATGCTGGAGGCATGATGTGAAAAGAGAGATAACTGGCAGCACTTTTTTTGGGATTGTAACGAATTGTAAGATTTAAAAAATGCCCTACAGAATACTTTGTCAGAAACATTGGGGATACAAATGGTTATAACTAAAGAAATTATTCTTTTGACATGGGATGTAGGATTTGAATTTCCCAGACATTGTAAGGGCTTACTAAGTTCACTGCTATCGGCTGCAAAAAAAAAAAATACTAGAAACTAGAAATAAAAATCTAAATCATCTACAACTGTACTGAATACTGTAAAGGAGAAAATAAAAATAACTAGAATGGGATGTTTAGAAAAGGGGAGGAACAAATTACAAAGAAATAAGCAGAATTTGTGGGAACAATACATGGTGACTAGTGTAAGAGGAGGAGTGAAATTTTATGGAAGGCAGGAAGTGAGCAAGTTATATAATACTGGAGTGAATGAAAGTTAACATGTATAGGTCATGAAAATAAAGGAATATTATTATGGTTTGCTTTCTTTTTTATTATTGTATAATTACCTATGTCACTTTAAAAATGCCATGTTTAAAAAGGCATTTTGTTTTTATTAGTTATTCTTTATCTTAAAAATTATCTCTTTGAGGGGGGGGGGCACAGACTGATCTTGTGAGAGAAAAATAATTTTGAGACTTTCTATTCAACTCATTCCAAAGCCAAAGCTACTGGGGAGATATACATTCAAGGTCAACACTATTGCCCCACCCCCTGCATTCATTTTCCTTTTTTAAATGCATTTCAGTCAAAACTTGTCTTTATTCTCAGAGCAAATTGCTGCCCTCTAAGATTTACTGAAGAGATCACAGAGTGCAGGCCATGAACATCTAATAATTGATGTGATATCTTCCTTACCCCAAGTAGATCAGGCCACGTTCTGTTAGTTGCCACTTGGACAAACCAGAGACCTGCACTCTGCTTAGACATCTGGTTATGAGCAATTCCCACAATCTTAGAAACTGTAAAATCATCTGTGGTGTACCAAATGAGACAGGCAACAAAACCAGTGCAGCTATTCAGCAAAAAGTTTTAATATTAAGCACTTTCGCTTAAGATATCCCGCAATCTTCACTTTACTTCACTGTACTTTCATTATGCTCGGGTTTTTGTCACATTTAATAGACCTAGTAAGTGGATTGGACACAGTAATTGGCCATAGGTGTGGTATGGAAGAACAACCGCAACTGGGCTAGTCACCTGGTGGTATGAACATTGGCTCTATATGACTGTCACTGCTGTCCCTTTGTGCACAAATGGGGAAAGGGGTAGTGGATGAATTTAACAAGGCAAGCTTATTTTACAGAAATGAAAGAAAAGATTACCTTTGACTAATTCGGTATTCTTTTAGTCTGCTCTTGAAACATAGATTGTGTGTATAAACATTTTTGACCTTATCTTTCACATTCCAAGTTTTCTGTGTCTTACTACCATATAGCAATGTAAGAAATATGCACTCTTTTTAAATGATGTACTGTTAATAAAGTTAGCTATGACTGAAGAAAATAATTATTTATCCATACACACACTGTATCAACTGTACACATGGCTCCATCTCTACATTTATAAACATACTATCTACTACTGTATTACCTTTCATAACAATGTTAAATCATTCCATACAATATAAATAAGTGAAAAGCTGTTTACCTTACATTTATGTCTTCCCCTCCATTTCAACCGTTTTAAAATAAACATCACGCAGTGATGGTAATGCTTCAAGTTCATAGGTTGGTACTAGGCCATCGGCCCTAGGGCCTATATAAGCCTAGCCATAACAATTCCTTGGCTGTGTCTTCCCACACTATTTACTTCCCTGGACTCCTGTCTAGCAGGGTGACTGACGTGATCCCCGGGGTAAATTTCCTTTCTCCCATCCAATCGTCAAGGTTCCTTTTGAAGAGGGCCACTTTGTAAGTTTCTTGGAGGCCATTTTTTGCTTGGGCTAAAGGGAAGTCTCTCTGTTCATCAGTGGCAGTGATAAACATTGATCAGCCTGCCTGCCCCTGTGGGAGTGGTTACTGCCTTGAAACTGTAGTTTTATTGGCCATTTTGGGTCAATTCCAAACTTCTTGATCTCCCTCTCTTAAAACCCTCTTTTGCGTGGTTTTGCCCATTTTTGTGCATAGTGCAACAACGGGCAGCGCCGCCTAATTGGGTTGAAACTATTCCTGGCTCCACGAAAGTCTGCTCTTCACTTTTTCCCTTAGAACTGCTCTATCTCTCAAATTAAACACCATATTCTCATTCTAAGGCCCTTCACTGGTCGAAATAAGTAATCTTACAAGTTAGCACTATTAAACCATAAGCACTACTTACTCTTATACTCTCTACAATTACCTTGACCCCTATTGGTCCATCTTAATTCAGTTTCCCTATATTACTCTAGCATGTCCAAAGGTCAGTCAATGGTTTCCTCTCCAGTCCAGCTGGTGAATCTGGGAATTTTGAGGCAATCTTACAACTGTCTCATGTACACGGACAACCCTCTCCTCCTCCAAACAGGTTCAAATATATTTGAGAGATGCAACCATATAGCCAAACTGGAGGCTGAGCTCTCATCTCAAAACTGATGAAACCAGTCAGGAGGAGAAGGTAACCTCACACAACACAATTCCAGTATCACATAGTCCCACCACATCAGCGAACCAAACACATAAATACACAAAAGCATACTCAGAGGCTCTAAATAAAAATCTACCTAAGCAACAGAGACCTCCAAAGCAGACATCCAAGCAAACGCTACCCCAAAACAAAACACGCACAACACATAGCCCACAAAGTCAGTGTGCCAAGCAGCCACAGCCCTTAAGGCTGAATAACACACCTGATACTCTTGTAATAGGTGACTCTATTGTCAGACACACTGACGTCCCGCTCACCAGGCTGAACAAAGAGAAGGTCACAGTGAGCTGCCTGTCAGGCGCTAGGATACGCCACATAACGCAAGCACTCAGGTCACTCCAAAGCAAATACAAATATGACTCAGTCATCGTACATGCTGGTGTGAATGACCTGAGACGTACCTCCCTGGACTACATGAAAAGAGACATAGAGGAGCTCCCTGATCATGTAGCCCAGGCCAGTATGACCCTGACCTTGAGCAGCATCTTACCCTCACCTAGAATGATGCCACAGTACAAAGGCAAAAGATTTTAACAATTGGCTAAAATGTTGGTGTCATTCAAATGGGATCCAGTGTCTGTCAGCCTGGGATGACATGCTCGACAAGCCACGTTGCTTCACTAGGGTCGGCTTGCACCTGTCTCCACTGGGCTTTCGGATATTGGCAAAGGCTCTTGCCACCCCCATAGTGCCTTTTTTAGGCAAGGCTCAAAAGTCAAACCCACCTCCATAGACAGCACAAGGAACAAGAAACTAAGGGTAATGCTGCTAAATGCCAGAAGTCTTAACCGCAAGATGCACGCACTCGAAGCTCTCCTCAGTATAGAGAACATCGATATCTGTGCAGTGACAGAAACCTGGTTCAAGGCTCCAGAGAGCACCCCAGCACTACCAGGTTATACCTCATATCATGCTTTTTGGCCCCAAAACCCGGACCGAACCACAAAAGGAGGGGGAGTTTCCATATTTATCAAGGATATCCACACCTCCAGGTTAGTGGCATTGCACGAAGTATTGGAGATCATTCATGTGCAACTAACAGTGGGCAAGACTGCTTTTCAGTTTATAGCATCCTACAGACCACCCTCTCAAAGTCAGGAATCCCACTCGGCTTTCCTGAAAACATTGGAGAACATGAAGATCTCTCCAAACACCATTATATTGGGTGACTTCAACTACCCAAACATAGACTGGGAGCACTACTCAAGCCCCAGCACCTTAGCCCAAAGGTTCCTGGAAATTATAAACTCAAATGCTGTGGAACAACTAGTCACCACTCCCACAAGAGGGGATAACATACTAGACCTGATCATTACCAACATGGGTACTCTATGCTCCATACCAGAAGTATATCCCTCATTGGTAAGACCAATGACTGTTTTCTCCACAGCAAAGAGACAGAATGTCTGCAGCTAGAAATTCTTTCTATTGTCTGGAAACAGAAATAATTACAGGTTTCATGGGTAAAAGTATTTAACTGGTTTTACGACTTCCAGTTCCAGGCAACTTCGTAGGGATAAGTATTTTTGACACAGAAGTGTTAATTTTAAAGTGTCTGTTAGCCTGGGAGCTAAAGGCAGAAGTGGCAAGAATGATGTAATCTGAGATAATGAAGCACTATAAAAAACCCAAGTCCACCATCAGAAACACACTTTAATGCAACAAAGCTTTCGGTTAAACAACCTTTCTCAATCTTCTTCTTTCGGCTTTTACCGGTTAGGGCTCGCCACAGCGGATTACTTGTCCTATCATAATTGGCAGTAGAGTTTTATGGTGTTGAGTTGCCAGCCCGGCACCCAGCCTTCCACAGAAGGCACACACACTCACACCTATGGCCAATTTAGAGTGAGCAATCCACCTACAGCATGTCTTTGGGATGTGGGAGGAAACCGGAGCACCTGGAGGAAACCCACGCAACCACAGGGAGGACATGCAGACTCCGCACAGAAGGCACTCCAGCCAAGGATCGAACCAGAGAACCTCTTGTTGTGAGGTGACAATGTTAACTGCCACACCACCGTGCCCAAACAACCTTTCTCAATGCTAAAACAATATACATCATAAGACAACAGTTTTAAATAAGAACAAAAAAGGTAACGTGCACAGCCAACAAATCACATTATACCATTAATTAAAACCTAAAACATTAAAAAAAAATTTCTATTAATATTATATCCCAACAGAACCACATTCATTCTTAAAGGCAACTACAAATTTTGCTGTTGGATTTTAACAAGAACATGCTTAATACTAACTAAATTATTGGGTTATAATATTAATAGAAGTTTTTTAAAATGTTTTAGGTTTTTAATTTTGTTGCTCTTATTTAAAAGTATTGTGTTATGATGTATATTATTTTAGCATTGAGAAAGGTTGTTTAACTGAAAGCTTTGCTGCATTAAAGTGTGTTTCTGATGGTAATCTGAGATAACCCAGCAGAAATGTTTGATAGTTTTTATTATCTCAGAGAGTGAATCTGTGCATTTTGTATCTTATCTTGGATCTGAACACATCCATCTTTACCACTTCTCATCTGTATTTGCTTTGCTCTGTAAGTAAGACTTAGGTTGTAGTGATTTCTTTTAGAGATAGATAGGAATACAATAAGATTAGTTTAGATGTTTTCTGTATTTATGTGAGACTGTCCTGTAATGTTGTTTTAAAATATTTCCTGTGATTCTGAACTCTGTTTTCACTGTATTGAGTTATTGAGTATTGTCTTGTGCGTTATTTATTTATTATTAAATATATCTAAACCTTTTAATTGTGGCTGCTTTGCTTAGAGATATTTAAGCTCTTAGAGTACTTGCATATGTATCTGGGGACACTGTACAGACCACTCTTGAATAGCCTTAAAAGTTTGGTCACACTTACCATTTGGATAACGGTAACATTACATAGTATAATTGGTCACCATTTGGGAAGGGCCTTATGCTGATAAAGGATGGTTGGTGGCAGCTGGTACTACCTTATAGTCTGGGCAGAAGGGGGCATAGCTAGTGAACCTGTGCCAGCCTTCCACAGGAGTGTCTGTGTGTTTGTGTATAAATCAAATCTGTGTATGTGTGTGTGTGAGAGCTACTTTGGCAGGGACACGAAGCACTGGTTGGACAGAGAAGGTGCTGGAGGCTTTGGCTTGACCACTCAACTGAGATCTTAACCCTATAGCTGTGCCAGTGGGGAGTCTTATTGTGGATCTGGAGAGAGAGGGAGAATCCAGCCCCAGACTGACTGTGATCTCTGTGTGCTATTAAGGGAAATTGTACTTTACTGTGTGTGTACTTGTCATTCTGCCAATGTGCACGTCCTTAACTGGTGTTAGTGGTGAGGATTGAGGCTCCTTGATTAATGGGCCAGTGCAGGGGTGTCACAGTTGTTGCATAAGAAAATGTGAGTACTAAAAATATAAACATACAAACACAGTGCTGAAAAACTAGCATGTTCTAATATTTACAAGAATTAGAAGTAATGCCAAGACACTTCCTAAGTAGAGGTTGTAGAATGTGAATAGACAGAGGTATACGGGCGATTAAGTGGGGTGATTGGAGTGACACATCTTGGAGTTAAGCAGGTGATCTTCTAGTGTCTTTTTGAAGTTGATAGCATGAGTTATACTTCTGATATATAATGGGAGTTTGTTCCAGCCATGAGAGAGAGTATGTATAAAGGTTTTTGCCTATATTTTTACAGGGTTTATAGGTTAGTAGTAAGAGTTGGTTGGAACTGCAAAGAGGACGATCGGGGGTGTAATAGGACAGAAGTTTGGAAAGTGATGGGCAGGTAGTGGTGTTATGGATTAAAAAGAATTATATTATCACAGCTAAAGATATACAGAAATTGACTAAAAAGTTAACAGTTGAGAGGCTGGGATGTTATGGATATGGACAGTAAGATACAAGCAGTGAAAAGGTATATTTTTATCTATGAGAGGCAAAGTTGTGGACCTTGATTAATAATGAGTTGAAGGAATTTATTTGGGAGGGGAAGAGGGCAAAATTTAAATGGGATAATTGATTCTCCGTCTAGAACAAAGAAGTTTAGATTACTTAATGTGAAAGGTTATTTTAGAGGTATTCAGTTAAGACTCATATACATACAGAGATGTAGCTGACTTATCTAGTGCCCAGTGCTGTTCCCTGATCTGGCTCCCCCCAACTCTAAGTTAATAAGCAAATAAAAAAGGTCAATTTCCTCATATGGCTGGCGCTCCTCACTTCATGAGCAAAGCTATGTCCATTTCTATGTCCCACAACTCCAGCTTCAGAAGCAAAAATCTGTAGCAAACTGCTTGCTATATTTGTAACACACAGCTTGCTACAATTTAAACCACACTCAGTTCATTCCTGACCTATTTATTTCTATACTGGCATTTTCAGAAATGCCAGGATTTAAATTAATATTAGTACTGCACAAGTGTTCAATCAGCATTTCCTAATTGCACCCTTAAATCTTGCACTTGGGTGGCGGCCCCTTTGCCTCACCCTACCTACACTTCTGTATACATAACAGAAGCAGAAGGTTATAAGTTGAAGTAGAAAGGAATGAAGAAATGGGCAATAGGGGTCAAGAAGTAAGGAGAGAGTAGGGTTTTGGATGCAGGTCCTTAAGGAGAATAACAATAATCATATTGAGTATTATATTTATAAAGTAGCAGAAAGTGTTCCAAAAACTAAACCAACACTGGATTGGAGAAAGGCGATTTTACCAATAGGGATGACTGCAAGTAGGGGTATAGGAAGTTGGCAAATGGGGATGGAATTTACTGGAGAAAATTATCAAAGGGTACAAATAACTAGAGAGGGAAAGGTAATAGAGTGGGAAGAGTTTAAGCAGAGCTTTGGACTGAATGTTAGGACTACCTTCCCTACCAGGGATTGATAACAGAGTTTAGGAAACTGTTAAACTAAAGACCTGCACTAGTAGTGTTTTAATTGAGTATAGCACAAAGGTTGTTGTTAAAAAAGGATAATTAGTAGGGCATATAAAATATTGCATGATAACTAGGTAAGAATCAGTCAAGGTTAGACAAGTTTGGAAAGAGAGAATGGAAATGCAATATACAAAAGAGCATGGGGGGGGGGGCATCTGTACAGCTCCCAAGCATGCAACAAAGTCTAGAAGGTTTAAGATTTGCTTTCAAGTGTTTGAATATGTATTTAAGGTAGATAAATGCTGGAGGCATGATGTGAAAAGAGAGATAACTGGCAGCACTCTTTTTGGGATTGTAACGAATTGTAAGATTTAAAAAATGCCCTACAGAATACTTTGTCAGAAACATTGGGGATACAAATGGTTATAACTAAAGAAATTATTCTTTTGACATGGGATGTAGGATTTGAATTTCCCAGACATTGTAAGGGCTTACTAAGTTCACTGCTATCGGCTGCAAAAAAAAAAAAAAAATACTAGAAACTAGAAATAAAAATCTAAATCATCTACAACTGTACTGAATACTGTAAAGGAGAAAATAAAAATAACTAGAATGGGATGTTTAGAAAAGGGGAGGAACAAATTACAAAGAAATAAGCAGAATTTGTGGGAACAATACATGGTGACTAGTGTAAGAGGAGGAGTGAAATTTTATGGAAGGCAGGAAGTGAGCAAGTTATATAATACTGGAGTGAATGAAAGTTAACATGTATAGGTCATGAAAATAAAGGAATATTATTATGGTTTGCTTTCTTTTTTATTATTGTATAATTACCTATGTCACTTTAAAAATGCCATGTTTAAAAAGGCATTTTGTTTTTATTAGTTATTCTTTATCTTAAAAATTATCTCTTTGGGGGGGGGGCAGAGACTGATCTTGTGAGAGAAAAATAATTTTGAGACTTTCTATTCAACTCATTCCAAAGCCAAAGCTACTGGGGAGATATACATTCAAGGTCAACACTATTGCCCCACCCCCTGCATTCATTTTCCTTTTTTAAATGCATTTCAGTCAAAACTTGTCTTTATTCTCAGAGCAAATTGCTGCCCTCTAAGATTTACTGAAGAGATCACAGAGTGCAGGCCATGAACATCTAATAATTGATGTGATATCTTCCTTACCCCAAGTAGATCAGGCCACGTTCTGTTAGTTGCCACTTGGACAAACCAGAGACCTGCACTCTGCTTAGACATCTGGTTATGGGCAATTCCCACAATCTTAGAAACTGTAAAATCATCTGTGGTGTACCAAATGAGACAGGCAACAAAACCAGTGCAGCTATTCAGCAAAAAGTTTTAATATTAAGCACTTTCGCTTAAGATACCCCGCAATCTTCACTTTACTTCACTGTACTTTCATTATGCTCGGGTTTTTGTCACATTTAATAGACCTAGTAAGTGGATTGGACACAGTAATTGGCCATAGGTGTGGTATGGAAGAACAACCGCAACTGGGCTAGTCACCTGGTGGTATGAACATTGGCTCTATATGACTGTCACTGCTGTCCCTTTGTGCACAAATGGGGAAAGGGGTAGTGGATGAATTTAACAAGGCAAGCTTATTTTACAGAAATGAAAGAAAAGTTTACCTTTGACTAATTCTGTATTCTTTTAGTCTGCTCTTGAAACATAGATTGTGTGTATAAACATTTTTGACCTTATCTTTCACATTCCAAGTTTTCTGTGTCTTACTACCATATAGCAATGTAAGAAATATGCACTCTTTTTAAATGATGTACTGTTAATAAAGTTAGCTATGACTGAAGAAAATAATTATTTATCCATACACACACTGTATCAACTGTACACATGGCTCCATCTCTACATTTATAAACATACTATCTACTACTGTATTACCTTTCATAACAATGTTAAATCATTCCATACAATATAAATAAGTGAAAAGTTGTTTACCTTACATTTATGTCTTCCCCTACATTTCAACCGTTTTAAAATAAACATCACGCAATGATGGTAATGCTTCAAGTTCATAGGTTGGTACTAGGCCATCGGCCCTAGGGCCTATATAAGCCTAGCCATAACAATTCCTTGGCTGTGTCTTCCCACACTATTTACTTCCCTGGACTCCTGTCTAGCAGGGTGACTGACGTGATCCCCGGGGTAAATTTCCTTTCTCCCATCCAATCGTCAAGGTTCCTTTTGAAGAGGGCCACTTTGTAAGTTTCTTGGAGGCCATTTTTTGCTTGGGCTAAAGGGAAGTCTCTCTGTTCATCAGTGGCAGTGATAAACATTGATCAGCCTGCCTGCCCCTGTGGGAGTGGTTACTGCCTTGAAACTGTAGTTTTATTGGCCATTTTGGGTCAATTCCAAACTTCTTGATCTCCCTCTCTTAAAACCCTCTTTTGCGTGGTTTTGCCCGTTTTTGTGCATAGTGCAACAACGGGCAGCGCCGCCTAATTGGGTTGAAACTATTCCTGGCTCCACGAAAGTCTGCTCTTCACTTTTTCCCTTAGAACTGCTCTATCTCTCAAATTAAACACCATATTCTCATTCTAAGGCCCTTCACTGGTCCAAATAAGTAATCTTACAAGTTAGCACTATTAAACCATAAGCACTACTTACTCTTATACTCTCTACGATTACCTTGACCCCTATTGTTCCATCTTAATTCAGTTTCCCTATATTACTCTAGCATGTCCAAAGGTCAGTCAATGGTTTCCTCTCTAGTCCAGCTGGTGAATCTGGGAATTTTGAGGCAATCTTACAACTGTCTCATGTACACGGACAACCCTCTCCTCCTCCAAACAGGTTCAAATATATGTGAGAGATGCAACCATATAGCCAAACTGGAGGCTGAGCTCTCCTCTCAAAACTGATGAAACCAGTCAGGAGGAGAAGGTAACCTCACACAACACAATTCCAGTATCACATAGTCCCACCACATCAGCGAACCAAACACATAAATACACAAAAGCATACTCAGAGGCTCTAAATAAAAATCTACCTAAGCAACAGAGACCTCCAAAGCAGACATCCAAGCAAACGCTACCCCAAAACAAAACACACACAACACATAGCCCACAAAGTCAGTGTGCCAAGCAGCCACAGCCCTTAAGGCTGAATAACACACCTGATACTCTTGTAATAGGTGACTCTATTGTCAGACACACTGACGTCCCGCTCACCAGGCTGAACAAAGAGAAGGTCACAGTGAGCTGCCTGTCAGGCGCTAGGATACGCCACATAACGCAAGCACTCAGGTCACTCCAAAGCAAATACAAATATGACTCAGTCATCGTACATGCTGGTGTGAATGACCTGAGACGTACCTCCCTGGACTACATGAAAAGAGACATAGAGGAGCTCTCTGATCATGTAGCCCATGCCGGTATGACCCTGACCTTGAGCAGCATCTTACCCTCACCTAGAATGATGCCACAGTACAAAGGCAAAAGATTTTAACAATTGGCTAAAATGTTGGTGTCATTCAAATGGGATCCAGTGTCTGTCAGCCTGGGATGACATGCTCGACAAGCCACGTTGCTTCGCTAGGGTCGGCTTGCACCTGTCACCACTGGGCTTTCGGATATTGGCAAAGGCTCTTGCCACCCCCATAGTGCCTTTTTTAGGCAAGGCTCAAAAGTCAAACCCACCTCCATAGACAGCACAAGGAACAAGAAACTAAGGGTAATGCTGCTAAATGCCAGAAGTCTTAACCTCAAGATGCACGCACTCGAAGCTCTCCTCAGTATGGAGAACATCGATATCTGTGCAGTGACAGAAACCTGGTTCAAGGCTCCAGAGAGCACCCCAGCACTACCAGGTAATACCTCATATCATGCTTTTTGGCCCCAAAACCCAGACCGAACCACAAAAGGAGGGGGAGTTTCCATATTTATCAAGGATATCCACACCTCCAGGTTAGTGGCATTGCACAAAGTATTGGAGATCATTCATGTGCAACTAACAGTGGGCAAGACTGCTTTTCAGTTTATAGCATCCTACAGACCACCCTCTCAAAGTCAGGAATCCCACTCGGCTTTCCTGAAAACATTGGAGAACATGAAGATCTCTCCAAACACCATTATATTGGGTGACTTCAACTACCCAAACATAGACTGGGAGCACTACTCAAGCCCCAGCACCTTAGCCCAAAGGTTCCTGGAAATTATAAACTCAAATGCTATGGAACAACTAGTCACCACTCCCACAAGAGGGGATAACATACTAGACCTGATCATTACCAACATGGGTACTCTATGCTCCATACCAGAAGTATATCCCTCATTGGTAAGATCAGACCATAAATTAATTTCACTGGATATCCATATCCCGACCCCACCCCCAACCCAGAAAACCACAGTGAAAAACTTCTCAAAAGCGAACTTCTCAGAACCGAAGTGGAATCCTTCAAGGCCCCAGGGCCAGTGGAAACTACGGCCCAAACTGCAGAATCCTATATAAACGCATTCTATGGACATTTCCAGGAATGCATGGAACATGCTATCCCAAACAAAACCAAGACCCAATCATCCAAAGGCAGGCGTCCAGTATGGTGGACCCCAGCCATAAATAAACTGTACAACAGAAGGAGGAAGCTACTACATGATAGAGCAAAATCCCTAATAGGGAAGGCAGCTCTGATCAGCACTAGCAAAAAATTACGATCCCTCATAAAATCTTCCAAGGCCAGCTTCAAGAGAAAAATTGCACAGGACACTAAAGACAATCATAAGGCTTTTTTCAGTTATGCTAGGAACCTGGGATGCAACTCCCAGACTTGTTCTGAGTTGATTCTAAATGACAAAAAATACACTGAACCCACAGACATCGCCAATATCCTGGCAGACAGGTTCAGTGCAAACTTCTCCACCCCCCCCCCCAAAAGAGCAAGTATCTATCCTGGCAGAGGGCTGCCTCCAAAACATCTCTGATGCTCAGGTGAATGCTGCCCTCTCCAAAGCAAAAAACACTGCTTCCATGGGACCAGATGGCATCCCGGGTTGTGTCCTACATGAACTCCAAGAAGAACTAACCCCTCAAATAAAACAGCTGTACAATCTCAGCCTCACTACAGGATATGTGCCCACAGAATGGCGTACAGCAACAGTGGTCCCACTCCACAAAGGTGGAGCCTCTACGGACCCTGGAAACTATTGCCCCATAAGCCTGACTAGCCTAGTCTGCAAGGCTATGGAGAGGATCATCATGGAGCTCATAAACAAAGACATTGAGGACCTACAGACACTAGATCCTACCCAATTCAGCTTCGTCAAGGGCAGATCCTGCCTTTTGAACCTGGTCGACTTCTTTGAAACAGTCACCAAAGCCATAGATGAAGGGAAGGTAGTCCACACAGCCTGTCTGGATCTAGCAAAGGCATTTGACACAATACCCCACTCGGGCATCATAGATAAGCTATCCATAAATATAAACCCCTATGTCACAAGATGGGTCGCAAACTGGCTCAAAGACAGAACCCACAGAGTGAGAGTTGCTGGAGCCATGTCAGACTCGAAACCGGTCACAAGTGGTGTCCCACAAGGTTCTGTCCTGGGACCGCTCTTGTTCGGTATATACTTTTCCGAGGTACAGGCCAACGTGGGAGGACTATGGCTCACCAAGTTTGCAGATGACTGCAAACTGGGCGCCATAATCGACTCTCCAGCTGACACAAACATCCTTCAAAAAGGTCTCACAGAGACGGATAACTGGTGCCAGAGCCATGGTCTAAAGCTAAATGCCAAAAAGTGTATAATCATACCCTTTGGCAAAAACAATGTGCCCACAAATTACCACATAGGCGGTAACCCATTAAGTACAGAGAAAGTAATTAGGGATCTGGGGATCCAAGTTGATAGCAATCTCTCCTTTGACAACCACATTGCCAAAGTGGTTAGAAAGACCTTCTACATAGCCCACCTCATCATGAAAGGATTCACATCTAGATCAAGAGAGGTAATCTTTCCCCTTTATTCATCCCTCATCAGGCCTGTCATGGAATATAATGCCCCTTTTGGGATGTACCTTACCCAACACCTGCAGCAATTAGAAAGACCCCAAAAGTACCTCACCAAGAGGATCAAGGGACTCAAGCAGATGCCATATGCTGCTCAATTAAAAAAACTCCAGCTCTACTCTGTTGCATACCGCCTACTTCGAGGCGATCTATGCCTGACATATAAAGCTATGTCCAATCCAGAATTAATGGACATGCTCTACCTCAGTAAATCTAAATCCCTTAGAGCCACACGCTCGAGGGACTTGAACCTCAGCACAGAAATAAATAGAACTTGCTGGAGGGACAGATTCATAACCCAGAGGCTCCCTTCGCTCTGGAATAGAATTCCAATTCATGTTAGGCAGAGCACCTCACTGAATCTCTTCAAGAAGAATCTTGATGAGTGGATGGGGGATCGTAGGTTTGTCCCGGGGATTACTTCCGTGTCACTATTAGACAGAGGCACAGTAAACTAAACCTTAAAACGGGCACAGTATACTCAAATCAAGGGGTGGTGTAAGCCAAACAAAATCGGGCTAGGCTTGTAATTGCCCCAGGGCAGATAGCCTAGTATGAACCTATGAACCTAAGAGGCGCTCTGCTTGACATGTATGGGCAGTCTATTCCAGAGTCTATAGAGTCTCTGGGTCAGGAACCTATCCCTCCAGCATGTTTTGTTTATTGTGATGACAAGGTTTAGATCCCTGGAGTGTGTGGCTCTGAGGGATTGGGATTTCTTTAAGTGTAGCATGTCCAACAGCTCTGGGTTTGACATGGCCTTGTATGTTAAGCAGAGATTGCTTCTAAGTAGACGATATGTGACAGAGTATAGCTGGAGATTTTTAAAGCGGTCAGCGTAGGGTATCTGCTTTAGGCCTGTGATTCTTTTAGTAAGGTATTTCTGCGGCCTTTCCAGTTGTTGCAGTTGTCTTGAGAGGTACATACCAAATGCAGCATTGTATTCTATAATGGGTCTAATGAGGGATGAGTACAGTGGGACAATGGCCTCCTTTTTTCTGGATGAAAAGCCCTTAGTGGTGAGGTGTGCCACATAGAAGGATTTCCTGACTGTTGTGGCAATGTGGTTATCGAAGGTGAGACCACTGTCCACCTGTGTCCCAAAGTCTCTTATCACACTTTTGCTGTTTAGTGTACTGCCACCTATGTGGTAATTCAAGGGGAAATGTTTTTTCCCAAAGGGGATAACTATACATTTATTGGCATTGTGCTTGAGGCCATGGCTCTGGCTCCAAGCATCTGTTTCTGTAAGGCCCTTTTGTAGAGTATCCACATCATTTGGGGATTCAATAATGGCTCCCAGTTTGCAGTCATCTGCGAACTTTGTTAGGCAGAGTCCCTTAGTGTTGGCCTGTACTTCAGAGAAGTAGATGCCAAACAAGAACGGTCCCAGGACTGAACCCTGAGGTAGTCCACTTGTCTGGAGCTGGATTTGGAGTCGGCTACTTTTACAGTGTGGGTTCTGTCAGTAAGCCAGTTGGCAACCCATTGAGTCACTATTTACCAAATTCACTTCATTAGTCTTCTCTATAGTCCTTGCCCTCTCACCATATCAGCTTCTAGTTCAAATCTCAGCTTCTCCTGACTGTCCCAAAACAAGACTCTTATTCTTCAGCTTTTCAATTTGTTCATGGCACTCACAGTGGGATATATTTTCCATTTTTGCCACTGTTAAATAAATTCACTTAACCATAAGTCTTCTTCCTGTTGTTCCCTTCTTGCAGTACTGACATCTGGGTTTGAATCCAAGCTTCTATACCTTTTTGGATCACCCCTGGGTGTACTCTGTTACTCGTGCATTGTCATTTGAAACAAGAGAAATTCTTTCACTTGCACAGTCTTTCTTGGACCCTTCTTACTTGTGTAGGATCCAGAAGCAATATCCTCCTTACCCTGTTGATTGAACTTTATTTCCTTCAAAGCCAGATCTGACTCCAAAATCCACTGGGTATAACAGTTTGAATTACACCCCAATCTCATAATAACTATTGATGACTTATCAAGACTAAACTTACTCCCTTTTTGTCTAATATAAAGTCAGTATTCATTTTTCACAAATACTCTGGCATCACCAATGTTCAACACTCAAACTTTTTGGTCCTAGTTTTTTTTTTCCAGAAGCATCTCCTTCTGCTGGTGTGACTGCATTTTAACCATTATGGGTTTCAGCTTCTTTCTGGAGGTTACACTAGCAGCATGTATGTGATGTGCCATCTTGACTGAAAAATCCTCTTGTGGATCACCAGTACATTTACTTATTTTTGCCTGAAAAATCCTTCTGTGGAACACCAGTACATTTACTTATTTGTGTCTTCATAAAGTTAATATGATCCACTCTGTACAATTTCCCTGGAACTGGGGAAAGCCACATGTTATCTGTTCATGCTCTACCTTTTTCCTTAAAAATGTCATTTAATTCCTTGATCTCTGCCATTTTTTCCTTCATGTCTATTTCTAACGTCTTCAAACTTAACATCTCAACAGATTAATTAATTAATTAATTAATTAATTAATTAATTAATTAATTAATACTTCTGTTTTTCCAGCCATTATTCATTTGCTCTTGTATAGTTTCCCAAGGTTTTGCTTATTTTAAAAACTTGATTGCATCTAAGCTATTTTCTTGTAGTTTACTAGAAGCCATCTCCTCCATTGATGCTGCACATAGGTTTACTTCAAATTGATCAACCTAGAGATTCTTCTTATCCAAAACTTTTTCTTCTACTTTCCTAGGTGAATTTTTGTGTTTCGTGGATTTTTCCATTGCCGACATTCAAACAGTACATCTGCTAGGAACAAGAATCCGAAAAAACAAACTTGAAAGCACAGAAGTCTTCTCAGTCTGCAAGTACTCCACTTTAATATAAAACAATAAAAAAAATAAAAAAACTCATATAAAATGAAGTGCTTTTCGTTTAGCACCTTGGATAAACTTCATCAGATACAAGTCATAATTAAAAATACACTCTTTTAAACCACTCCAGTTTACAATTAACAGACATCTGATTGTAACCAATTAACTTTTAGAGTGTATTTTTCTAAGACAAGGCACCTGTGTTTATCACATCTGAGAGAATACCTCAAATAAAAATGGAAACTTGACACCTCTGGCTAATAAAAGAAATAGGTAGGGAGAGAAATTTGGCCAAAGAAGTGGATCCAGGACATCTGTTCAACACCCCAAACCTTGGGATACATCAGCTTGATCCCATTAGCTCATCAATAACAGCTAACGTACGCACAATCTTGTAATGCATGCATATAAGCATGGTAGTTTATGGTTCCCACTGCATCATGCACACCTTTATTATGACTCTGTCACCTCTTCTTAGAATGTGGGCATTGCACTTTTTCTCCATGGTACAGCAACCTTGCACCACCCACTGCTGACTGTAGGGAAGTAGTAGAGTTACACTGTAGTGAAAAACAAACTACAGCATGTGGGAAGCTGGTCCAGTGGCTCAGAAACTGAGCATCTTTCTGTGCCATCAGTAACCCAAGGATGAAAATAGGCTAAGACCACTGGTAGGGCTAACCAAGAGGGATAAGATGAAGTGGCTGGAATACCAGCTCTCCTGTTTACTCTTTGCATGACTGCTGGTAGAGAACAGAAACCTTGCAGTATTTCAGCAAGGGGAATGCTGGACATACTGACATTGCCACACATTGTTTCACCAAGGAAGAGTATTATGATCAACCACTGATACAAATTGATAGTTCCTGGCACCTGGGCCCAAGGCTTCCCACAAGATCCTTGCTCCTAGGATTTAGGACTCGCTGCAAGGCCTACTCCCTTAGAATTTGCTAGCCCCACCAAGTGAAGATATATGTTTGGCAAAACAACAAAAAACATGAACAAATGACAGCTAACCTAGTATGAGTAAGCATGAATTAAACAAGTGTGACTCAAGTGTGAATCTTCTAACCAAGGAACTGTAAACCAAAGAGCTATTATCTTTTTATAGAATCAGCTTATTTAGCCATTCTGTGTACAGAAATAAAAAGGGTCCATGTATGTTTTAAAAGATGGCAAAGAAAGAATATATATAGCAAATATAGCTGCTGATCAAAAACACATACTGGCAGCAAACTTAATCATAGTGCTCCTCACCTTATCCTCTATTCTTCTTCTCCAAACTCAGCAACTTTGTATGCTATCATGACTCAATAATAGCTCTCAATATCCCTCTAACTCTGCCTAATTACCTGTCTATATCTTTACCCCAAATATGGAGTGTTTAATTCCATTTTAACTTAAATCAAAATAAAATTTTGAAAAATATTCTCCAAAAACAAGAATCAGTAATTTCTCAATATACAAAAATCCTCCTAGGAGGAGACATTCACCTTTATCCTGACCTCACCTATCACAACCAACATCAAAACATTTCTCTTCCACATACTACTCTAACTCTAAAAACGATCACCCCCCCAACCCCGGTAATCTAACTTTTGACACCATAACTATCAGAAGCATAAGAAATAGAAATAAAACTACTCCACTAAACACCTGGATTACCCAACACAAGCCTGATATTCTTGCTATAACTGAAACTTGGTTTAAACCCAGCATAAACAATTCCAAAATTACACCCCTTGGCTAAAGGGGTTGGGAGGGTGGCCTAATGGTTAAGGTGTTTGCCTTACAAACACAAGGTACAGGGTTTGAATCTCACAGGGGATAATTGGCTAGGCTTAAAATGGCTTGCAAGGGCAGTTAGCCTAGCACTAATCTATAAATCTATGAATCTATAATATCATCTGTAAAGACTGTATAAAAAGGAAAGATGGTGGCATTACTTTAATATTTCCCAACAACTATCACATTTCCCCCCTACAACAAACCAATGCCAGAATTCAATTCAATTCAGCAGATCTTCTTATTTCTTTCCTGGAAATAAACAAATTTGTATAGCTGTCCTACACATCTGTCCGGGTGACAATACAGCTACACTGGAAGATATCCTACATTGGATATCCATAACAATTCCACAAGAAAAAAATGCTTCTAGATGATGTCATTAACATTTGGTTGAACATGACCTCTAATTCTCTTACATCTAATATGAACTTACAAGATATCACACAACTAATTAATTGCCCTGTACATTATAGCAAGACATCAAATTCCTTATTAGACTGGATGCTAGTATCAAACCCTAGTAAATTCACCACCACATGTTTGATGTCAGACTCCCTCAATGACCATTTCCCAATCTGTACAACCAGATATCTCACACATCCATTTAAACAGCATGTTTATAAAACAACATGCAACCTGTTCAAATTTAACCCAGGAATACTCCTTACAACCTTATAATCTATTAACGGGAACACCCTAAAAATCTACCCCTTAGATGATGCTGTAAATGAATTCAGTACAACTTTCCTAAATAGCCTTGCACCTCCTAGATTGAAGAGACTAAAAACAATGCAATGTGGCTGTTCAAAAATAATGGAATGCTAATGCAGGATAGAGAAAAAGTGTGGAAAGAATGGCAAAAATATAAAATGCCACGATATTTGGAAAACTTCAGAATGTTGTGCAACTGTACTAAAAAGCAAATAAATGAAGACAAAAAAACTATGAAAAAATTTCAGAAAAATAGTAAACACAACCCCAAAAAATTCTGGTCAACCATTTAAGAAATCTTACATCACAGCCAAAAATTCAATCCTAACCCCTCTCCCAATAACTCAGTGCTCAAAAACTGCAATATAATTCAACTCTTACTTGATAGATAGTGTAGCATCCCTAACCAAAGATTCTCCACCATCAATATACACCCCTGCCAAACAGCCACATATCATCACATAAACTTTCACCTTCAAACCTGTGCCCACATCCTATATATAAACTACTCTTAAACTCAAGCCATGCACTACTTCACCTGATGACCTTCCAAGTGAGTACCTTAACATATCAGCCAATGACATTGCTATCCTGTCTCAGTCCTTATAAATATGTCAGTCCAGGAATCCCACATTCACTTTCTCTGAGAAAAAAAAATCACACATTATCCTTTTACACAGAGGAGGAAATTCAACAGACATTACTAACTTTAGACCTATAGCAGTCTTGACCCCTTCTGCAAAATACTTAAAAATGTATTCAAAAACAATTTCTAAACTGTCCTGGAGAAAGAACTCTTATCCCCCATGCAACATTGCTTTCATCCCTCTCATATTTCTAACACCACATTTCTAACCTTTGTACATACTATCAGTAATCCTAGAGATATTGACAAACCAGTTTCTTCCTTATGTCCAGTCTTGTCTAAAGCCTTTGACACAGTTTGTCACAGCAAACTTCTACTTAAAATGCCCTCTCTAAGTCTATCTCAGCATGCACTCTGATGGTTCAAAAGGTGCCTGTCCAATAGGTTTTAGTCAGTAAAAATGGCACCTCATCCTCTCTCCATACCTCCCAGTTACCACTGCTGTACTGCAAGGCTCTATCTTTGGTCTCCTCCTCTTTAACATTCTCACTAACACCCTGTACACATCCACATAGCAGGCATCACTAATACAATACACAGATGACTCCACACTCGTATGCATTTCTGATAACCTGGCACATCTCCAAAAAATTACGGGGGAGGGGGGCTTTAACAACCACTGAGATATGGCTTCAGAAGTCGCAACTCATGCTCAACCCAAAAGACAACAAGCTACTACTTTTCCCCCCAAATTCATCTCTCATGAAAAAACTAAATTTAAGTTACTTTCTCTTAATAATACAACCATTGATATCACTTCTTATATCAAATTATTAGAGATGATAGTGGATGATGATCTTAAATTTGATCTGCATATACAAAACTGCATAAATAGCTATGAAAGCTTTACAGAGCCAAAAGCTTTCTCACCAACACAATTAAAACTATAATTGCCACTCCTTGCCTCCTTCCCTCATTAGTTTATGGTACTCCTATCCTTACTAAGCTTCAGGCATCACAAAACTCAAACAATGAACAATGCTATAATAAAGTGGCTAAATTTGCAGCAAATATTGCCTTCAGAACCCAACACTGTATAGCACTAATAAAAAGCCTAAATTGTTAGAACTGCCCCATCAACTAACATATATACAGAGTCTTACCATATATAAAATTATCCAGCATCCATCTGCTTGTCCAGCACTAAATACCATTTTAGACAACTATGTTCCCAATTTGTCATTACAATCCATTACCCCAAAATTCCTCTCTATGTACAAACCTGTCAAATGTGCTGGGCAAGGTATGTACTCATATCATGTTGCGAAGGCCTGGAACTCCTTACCTGTATTTATCAAGTCAATGCCTTCCTTCCAGTCCCTTAAAACCATTCTGAAAGACTTCCTAGCCAAAATCTGTCTCTGTTCTTGCTCAACCCCAGGATAAACTATATCCCAAATATGAACAAGTAGCTGTTCATAACTTTTTCCTCCTTACCCTTCCTGATCCACTTACTTGCTTAATCAATTTTTCTCTCCCCTGACTCTCTTTCTGAATATGCCATAACCCTGTTTTTCTCGCACTTCATATTGCAATTTCTGTTTATGTTATATTAACTTAAGTTTAATCTCACTATAAAGTAGCTACAATTTTCTCTACCTATTAAATCATTGTCATATAAGTTGCATCTATTCTTAACCAATATTTTCATGTTGTCTCATTTGGTAGAAATTTAAACTGTAGATATTTTTGTATTATTTTTGAAGATTATAAAATTATTGTTTTTAAAATTATTTGTAAAACTTTGGAGCTTTTCTTTTCAGGGATCTGCTGAAAATGGCATTTTCTAGGATTTTTTTCTGGCAGTCATATGTCAATAAATAAATAAATTGCTAAGTAAGACAGCAGTCCATTGTACTCCCATTTTAAGCCAACTAAACTAAAAGGAAGGGCAAACATGCCCCATTGTGATGAAGTGGTGTACTGTTTTATTAAATTCACACATTTTAAACACTAACATGGGTATATGTATGGGTACATTTAGTTTCATGCATTACACGTTTTTCTTTTAAAAATTACCATTCACTCCAACATTACATACATTGCTCAACTCCTACCTTCCCTCAAAACCCACTCCTCTTCCTGATTATTCTTCCCACAAATTATATTTATTTCTATGTAATTTACTCTTTTCCTTTTCTAAATATCCCACCTCCAATTTTATCATCTCCTTTACAATACTTCAGTTATGGTTGGTGTAGATTTTCAATTCTGTTTTCTGGGCAGCCAATAGCATTAAACTTAACAAGTCTTTACCTTGTCTATGCAAGTCAGATCCTATATCCCAACTAAAATAATTTCCTTAATTATAATCATTTGCTCCCTAAACATTTATGACAGAGTACTTCATATGGATTTTTTAAAAATCTGCCAACTCATTACATTCCCCAAAAAAAAAAAACATCCTCTCAGTTACCTCTCTGTCTTTTCCATCACACCTCCAACAATTGCTATTTACCTTGATTTTCCTGAGGAAAAATTCTCTGAAGTCTGCTTGCAGTATAACATTACCTATGCAAACACTTCCATGCAAAATCCTGGATTTTGTTGCATACTTGAGCTATACAGATGTCCTCCCAAGGAACTTGTTTGATTGGCTATTGAGTCCCTGTGTCTGCATAGCACTGCACCATTTGGGTACACCATTGTTTACTTGTGAACATGTCCTTAAACTCCTGTAATAGTGCTTGGATTCCCTGAAGCTGAGTAGGAGATAACTGCTCACATGTCATCCACTGAGATCAGACTGACCCTCATTGAGAAGGTCTTCCACAACATTCCCCCACCCTTGATTCCTCCTGTAACTCACTGCAAACTCTGTGTACCAGTGTTTCTCTGTCATGGTAGGACTTAATCATGTTAACACAGTAAATCTGGTGTCTTTGCCTCCTGCTTGGTAATTTCACCATGTAGAAGCATCACTTACTTTTCTCACACTCTGAAAGGGCCCTCCCTTACTGCATGCACCATTTGTATTGAACAGCAATAAGTATAACCACTTTATGCCCAGTAGTATACTCCCAAGATCCATCTGTTTGGTCAGCAAATCTTTTGCTGCTGTTGTGCCTGTGCACATAATGTCCATGGATACCCTCTGTTGTGGTTCACCGATAACAGACAATGGCACCCAGGCATTTTTAGCTCTGTTTTCTGCCTTGAAAACATTCTGGCACTGCACACTCATCTTGTAATACCCACTTTTATGTTTTGCTAATGGAAATGTTGTGAAAGCCTTATTCTTGTATGCTTAGTGCCTATTTAGCCTGAAAAAGAATATCTTGGGCTAAGGCAGGAAGATCCCATAAGTATGCCATTGGATCTATCACTTGTATCACTTCCTCCTCTGGCCATTTTCAGAAGTCTATTCTCTATGTAAATAGATTGGAAAGAAATTATGTTTCATATGAGCATGTGTATTTAATTGAAAGCTTTGTCACACATGTACTATTTCAGATCACCAGCAAAAACTAAGATAAAGATGTAGGGTTATAAAGTAAACATGAGACACTGGTGCTTTTCTATTTATCTGTTAGAGAGTAAATTAAGGAATGTGTGATGGAAATTGACAGTTATAAGGGAAAACAGATTTTTTAAAAGGGATAGCTAGTGAGTGGGATAAATTGAAAATTGTATCTAAATATGGTAGAAATAACAGAATGAGAGAAAGACTGGGAAAAGTAATAGGAATTAAGAAGAGGGGTTGACAAAGGTTAAGGTATTGCAGTATAAGGGGAATCTTACCTAATAAGAACAACTGCAGAGTGCTATAGGGAAAATAAGAGAATATTTGTATGATATAAATGAGTTTATAATTTTTAAGTACCTTATTGTGGATAACTCCACAGCACAAAAATTGTTGTCAGAATGACAAAGGCAACATAAATTACAAAGGGTTGTCACAACATTTTAGGAGCCTATAACAAGAAAATTAACCAGAAATTCTATAAAGGTATTAGAGAATTTGTATAAAGCAAAGGAATATGAAAACAAAGAAAAGGCACAAATAGAAATATTTATAGAAGACTTAATTGAGCAAAAGTTAGAGGAATTTAAGGCTAAGTAATCATTAATAGCTAAAATAAGAAAATATGAGATAAAAATGGTGATGATCAGTTAGTGGGAAAGTCTCCAGGAATAGATGATATTTTTGTGAAGATTATAGAGAAGAATGTGATAAAGATCTGGAAGACTTTGTTTAATGGTATTTTAAAAAAGGGGGTAGTTGGAGCAGTTGGTTTAGGCTGTGAGCTCTAGTTCCTGTGGTACAAGTTTTGATTCCCTCAGCACCTCTTTTCCTTTGGTATGATCTTGACCAAGCCACTTAGACAGTGCTTGGTGGCAACTGGGAAATTGGGGTAGGCTCCTGAATGGTACCCTGGACTGCAAGCCTAGTAAAAACCTACAAACCTATGAACGAGCATCTTTGAAGAAAGCCACAGTGGCTATATTACCTTTAGAAGGTAGACTATTCAGACCCAGGTTCATATAGACACATTTCAATTTTAAACCATGATTATAAACTGTTTAAGTTTGTATTAGCTAAGAAAATGACAAAGGTGTTGCCAAAACTGATAATTACAGATCAATCTGGTTTTGTGGAAGGGAGGCTTACCTTTGACTATTAATAGGACAATGATGATTTAGAGGGAAGCAGAGTGCAAAAAACACTGCTTTTATTAGGGAGTCATGAAATAGAGAGGATTTGACAGAGACAGTTGGGATTTTATGAGTTGGGAAACTGAAGTATTTGCATTACTGAACAGAAAAATATGGTTAATTAGGATATATGAAGGGTTAGAAGGAAGAGTTAAGGTGGGAGGGTTCCTCTCTGGTGATCTGTGTTTAAACAGAGGAACCTGTTAGGGATGTCTTATTTTCCCTTTCTTATTTAATTTATATTTAGAGCCATTGGCAAAGAAAATGAGGGATTCAGAAAGTCAAGGCTGTAGCTGATATGGTAATCAAGAAAAGTTAGCTTTATTCACAGATGATATAATTTTGCACTTGATAATTCCAGAAAAAAGACATATCAGTGTTGTAGGACATTCTGAGGCAGTTTCAAGTCTTTACACAATTTAAAATAAATAAAGATAAAACAAAGGCTGTAGCAGTAAACTATGTACCCACACATGAAATGGCTCAGCAATACCCATACTAATGGGAACATGATGAAGTATTTAGGGGTATATATGTAAAAAGATTCTGTGTGGCAGCTTAAGATATTTACGAAGAAGAAGATAATACAAACACTGTGAAACATGAAGCTGATCATGGATAGTAAGATACAAGCAGTGAAAATGTTTAGGGGCATGATTAGATGAAGTCTTTAAGTATATAGATTAAAAAGGAGTCTATTATGGCAGCTAAGGATATGTGGGAAGAGATTAAAGAAAAACTGAAAAGCTGGAAACTATTGATTATGATGTGGATAGTAACATTCAAACAGTGAAAATGCTTCTAGTCCCTTTAGTTTTGTATACATTTGAGGCACATCTGTGTACTACCCCAGTAAACTAACTAATTAAATAAATAAGTAAACCAAAGGAGAAGTTGTGGACCATAATTAATAAAGAGTTGAAGGGATTTATTTGGGAAGGGAAGAGGGGAAGAATTAAGTGGGTATGCTGATTCTGCACATAGCTCAAGGTTGTTTAGGGTTGCCTGACCTGAAGAGATGCTTTAGAGCTATGCCACTAAGGGTAATATAGATAACACAAGCAGCAAGTTAGAAAAAAATGTGGAAAGGGATGGTGATGATGAAACAGGAAATAGTTCAAGAAGCAAGGAGTGGGTAGGATTCTGGGTGCAGGTCCTTAAGGAGAACAACAACAGCCATACAGAATATTATATTTAGAAAGTATTCTAATAACTAAACCAACATGGGAATATGGAAAGGGGGTTGTACCAACAGGATCAACTGCAAATATGGTATAGAAATTAGGCAAGAGCAGATGGATTTTACTTGAAAAAAAGTAATAAATAAACTAAAGTATTTGGAGGAAAAGGTAATAGAGTGGGATGAATCCAAACAGAAGTTTGGACTGTGGGTAAGTATAGTTAAAGGGAAAGGAGAGTACTAACTGAAAGACCATCTCTGGTTGAATTTTTAGTTGAGTGTAGACCAGACACTGCTGTTAAAAAGAGGCAAGTACTAGGGCATATACAGTCTTGTACGATAAGTATAAGAATCAATCAGAGGATGTTAGAAGATACTGGGAAAAGAGAATGGAACGGCAATATACAAAGGAACAATGGGAGAACATATGCATGGCTCCTAAGTATGCAACAAAATCGAGAAGGTCTTTGACTACAGGTGTTGGCATAGCTATTTTAACACCCAAAGCATATTTCTAAGAATTTTTTAATTTTTTTTCTTGAAGTAGATAAAAAATGCTGGAGGTATGATAGGAGCATGTTTTTTTTAGGAATGTTACTAATTGTAAGACTTTAAAAGTTCCCTTTAGAGTACGTAGTCAAACATGCAAGGGGAGTGGGGGCAGCCATGGTGGTGCAGCGGTTAGCGTTGCTGCCTCACAGCAAGATGTTCAGTCCTCGGCTGGGGTGCCTTATGTGCAGAGTCTGCATGTTCTCCCTGTGGTCACATGGGTTTCCTCCGGATGTCCCCTTTCCTCCCACAGCCCAAAGACATGCTGTAGGTGGAGTGGATACTGTAAATTGGCCCTAAGCATGAGTGCGTGCCTTCTGTGGAAGGTTAGATGTCGGGCTGGCAACTTGACACTATAAAACTTCACTGCCAATCATGATCAGACAGGTGATCCGCTGTGGTGACCTCTGACTGGGAAATGTCAAAAGAAGAAGAAGTCAAACATGCCAGGGGAGCAAATGGTAACTAAAGAAATTATTCTTTTGAGCTGGGATATAGGATACGAATTGTCCGCCACAATAAGGATTTACTAAGTTTAATAATATGGGCTGTCAAAAAAAAGAGGTTACTAGAAAATAGACATCAAGCTCTTAAATTAATTGTAATTAAAGTACAGAATATTGTAAATGAGATAAAAGAAATGGAGGTGGGATCTATAGAAAAGAGAAGGAACATATAACATATAAATAAATCACAATGCATATAGAATAATGTTCAGGAGAAGGAGTGAAGTTTAATGGAATGCAGGAACTGAGTAATTTATGTAACATTGGAGTGAATGATACTTGTTATAAAGAGAACATATATACTGTATAATTTATGAAAGTAATGGAAATGTTAAATATGGGTTGTTTTCCTTTCACTTAATGTATGGGTATCTATAGCATTGATTGAATGTGAGAATTTAATAAGGTGCAAAAATATTTTGCTATATAAGTCTAGTCACAATATCTAATCATAGCAGTTCAATCTGTGATGACCAAGACTGCTAACCATGTGTGATGGCTAACAGTCTACCAGGGCTAGAGTTTTAAAACTTGCATCTTTGCTCCCAAATAGAATATGGTGAAGAGCAACAAATTAAAATATATAAATATAAATCAGTATAAATACATAAGTGAAATTTGACTTGTGTGTGTAGCAAAAGTACACTACTATCCTGGTCTATGGGCCCACAATTACCAAAGCCAAATAGGCTCCACACTGAACAATGACAGAGCTGAGTTATAAGCTCTGC
>NC_056739.1:1080615522-1080640522 GCF_019279795.1 Protopterus annectens | reverse complement strand
TTGTCTAAATTGTATGGGTACATTCAGAGGATGGAGTGCTACGTATTTACCTGCTGAAAGCAAATGTAGTGTGAAGCTTCACCTATTGTTAAACTGGTTGCAGGGTGTTTTCAATGTATTTATCTATGAGAAGTGTATCCCTTGTCTGGTAACTCTGCCACCCTCTACACCCAGCTGTTATTGCTTGGTAATGAGTGAGCACATGTCTAATTCAGTTTGCCTTCTTATTTATTATATGTCAATTGAAGGCTGGCTGGTTGGCTGTAGAAATGAAAAGAGAGCTGTACACTTCTTGGACTGTAGCTCCATTAAACAGCCGTGTATTATATTTGTGTCTTTTGTAGATTTGTTTTTTTTGTCATTTATTCATTCCCTAATTACCCAAATAATCCAATGCAGGGTCACATTTTGTTTGTCATTCGTTGATTTATTCTCTAACTAGCATCTTAATTCAGTACAGAGCCATGGGGAGCTGGATCCTGTTACAGCAGTTGGTGGGCACAAAGCATAGAAATTCACTCTGAACAAGACACCAAACTATTATAGTGTGTTTATTTTTGTATTATTGCTTACTCTGCATTTTAATTAATGTTTGTTAACGACTGCCCAGACTATTGGCAAAGAAACATACATCTTAAATAAACTTGCATTATACAGGGTTTTTTTTTTTTTTGCATTTAGATAAGCGAGTTACAGTTTTTACAAAATTCTTTAGGAAGAAAATCCTAGTCAACATGTCATGTACAGCCAGAACAATGAGGACATCATTTGATTGCTCAGTTTAGCAGTGACTAAGTCTTTTAACTCCGTTCCCTGCAAGAATGTTATTCAGAGCCTTATCCATTGTAACATCAACTACTGTACAGTAAGCTAAGTTATGAACTTGTTGAATAATATGAGCCAACAATTTTGTATACTAGGAAACAAGTCTTCTGAATGTTCATTCACCAGTGGTATCCCCCAGGGTCCATTCCTAGGCCTTCTATTATTTGATTTTTTTTTTTTAAGTTTATAGCTATGTAGGAATTGCAGACGATAAAGTGTGACATATTACATCACCCTTGGAAGGTATTACCATTATACAAAATAATCTTAAGCACGTGTGAATTTATCTAAACCTTACATTCTCCATCTAAATGAGAAGTATATTTTTTGTTTTCTATTTTGGCGGTAGTACATTGTACTAATTCTGTTGTAGTAACAAGGAGTCAGTGAAGGTTGTAATTTCAGGCAAAGATCTTTCTTGAGCTGCTGACAATGACCAAAACTTTAATTTAAGCATTTACAATATGCTGCTTATCTGTATAGGTGTAGTAAGCAGATATGCTGCTGTATCCCTTGTATATTACACTGGAGCATCCATGTTTAGAATACAAATTCCCTTTTACTCTATTTTTAACTGAAAATCTAGTCATGCAGGAAGGAGCAGGGGGGTCTTTACAAACCACATTGCAGATATAAAAACAAGCAGTATCTAAATAAGTTAATTGGCTGTCACTTTGTTCTGTGACCTGCCATTTGTTAAGAAGTTATTTGTGTCCCATTTAAAGATTGGGATGTCCAGTACTGTTTAAGGCATTACTCTTCACTAGAGCCAATCATACTGCCACCATAGGGTCAACAAACATCCTTCTTTCAAAAATCTCTGTTAATAGTAATACATACAAAATGGATACATTTGTGGGAGGATGGCGTAATGGTTAAGGTGTTTACCTGGCAAACACAAGGTGCAGGGTTTGATTCTCATGTGGGGTAATTGGCTAGGCTTAAAATGGCCCACAAGGGGCAATTAGCCTAGTACTAACCTATAAAGTTTATACTTAACAGCTTCCCAGATGGCATACGTGCCTTACAACCAATATAATACTGAGTTTAAGTGTAGCAGTGATCAGAACAGCCTGGAGAACTCTATACATGGTGATAATTTCTTAAGAAGCTTAAACCATCCAAACTTCTTGGAGACTAGCAGTTCCTAATCTTGCTTTTCTAGTTTCTACTTATGAAGTAAACATGACCAAAGTTAATTGTGGTTCAGTGAAGAGAAAACCTATGTGCTCCCAACGTGCCAAATGTTACCTTTAAGGCAAGTTCGCATGACAGAGTTCATATGTGCTCACACGTACAATGAATTGCTGCATATTCACCTCTCATGGTTGTCCATATACCCCATTGAGGGCCAGCATGACAAAGTGCCAACCTAGGTCATCATATAAAGAGGAAGAAAATGAGGGAGACAGAAAAGCAGAAAAGGGGAGAATAGTAAACAGAGGAAAACACACAAAAGTAATCATAAGTTATGAGAGATTGGGGGAGAAAAGGGAATTTTTAGTTGGAAGGAATCCCACTTGCGATATGTAAGGAATAATAGTAGGTGGAGAAGGTAGCAAAGAGTTGTTGTGGATGGCATAGATGGAGAGGAGAAGGTAGCAGATGTAAACGAACAACCTCAATGCAAATGCAGAAAGACAGTGGTAGTATACAAACAAACTATGGGAATGATGGTGGATGAACAGTAAGAAAGGGTGGACAATTGGTTATGGGAAGGGTTGGACAACATACAAGGTATGGAGAAAGACACCTAAAGGGGAGGGATACCTGGATGGGTGTAGGTCGAGGGCCATAAAGAAATGTTGTTCCAGCCCAGTGGTCAATATACCCAGCCGGTCATCTCCATGGCTGATGTCATGTGCAGGCAGTGCCCCTGGTGGTCTGGTGGTTAATGCCTTCCAGTCATGCAGCTTGACAAACCATGTCATAAAATACTCCAATATACTGCGCTGGGCATCCATTTGCTGGCACACCTTGGTATAGAGCAGATACCATATCTAATACAGGAAGATGATAGGAGACTCCTTGGGGCCACTGCTAGAAAATGAGTCTATACCATCCTCCTGAGAATTGTGATAGAGGCCACCAGTGATCCCTCCAGGTCACCTTGAGCATAGTGATCATCAACCTTTTGCTGAGAAGCAGGCCTGGCAATCACTGGTGACCCAGAACTAGAAGCATAGGCTGGTGCAAACCAAATTGACTGCCACTACTCCAACACCTCTGCCATAAATGGAGCTTCAGAAAGACAAGAAAAAAAAGAGTACACATTAGTATGCACATATAGCACACATACAAGTGCAATTTTACAGTGGACTGACACATATGGCATAGACTCTCCACTGCCTGGAGAGTCATTTGCACCTTCTGAGACATCCTACTATGTTGAGCTCTTACTCCTCTGTCATTTGTGAAACAAAGTATGCACACCTGAGTACACATGTACACCAAGTAACATAATGGAAAGAGGTAAAACAAACAAAAAAATGCTTACAGTACATCTCCAGTTCTCTCTCCATAACATCTGTTTCCTACTGCTGAAGCAGGTCAGGGTGGTGCAACTGGAGGTAGCTGTACCGTTGCACATGCTAATCACCAGAATGGTATCATTCCTGGCAAGTTTATGCCAAACCTTGCACAAGGGGCCCATCAAACTGCCGTAACAGAGACTCTGCAGGGTCTCTATATAAGAAAAACAGGAATATGTTGCTCTCCCTGGCACATCATGTTGGATCTCTGTCATTCCTAGCACTTGAGGAAGCCAGGTCTACTCACTCTGATTCACTCAAAGAATAAAAATTATAGTCTCTTACACATGTATTCATGTTTGGACATCATATGGTGTGCAATGTAGTGCTGCAATGGTGCACTACCAGATGTCTGTAGCATTGTGCCATAGCACTACAGATCTACACGTGCTGTGTGCATGAGCATATTGGTCACATGTTTACTTATCATTGATGTTGCATAGCTAGCAGGAGACAGTGTGGGTAGCTCACTGTTTTCTGGCAGCACTCAGAAACAGTGGTGAAATAGCCTCATTAGTATAACCACTGTGCTGAGGCCCTTTGCCATTTTATGTGTGAATGCATCTATATGAAAAACTCTGAATACAGGACTTTATATAGTAATGCTTGGGATTGGAGGAACAAATGCTGAAGGAAGGCAACCTGCTTGGTAATGTACCCTAGTGCAGTGGCAGTCAGACAGATGCCATTATTATGCGTTAGTGGGAACACAGTACAATAGTGTAGCTCAGTTGTATTTTGCTGTGGTGGAGGGCAGGCTGTGAACACCGGGCACTTAGGGAAGGATAACCCACAAGTGACATGTTGGTTCACTTCCATAGGTTGAGACATGGCTTTGCACGGGGGGGGGGTGTGTGCATAGCACTTCATTGACCAATAGATAGATGCAGGGAGGGATCTAGGGAGGGTATACCCATTGTTCCACTGTATACATGGGGTATGTGCAGAACACTATAGAGGCTTGGTAAACAGCTGCATAATAAAGGGGTGGAAGCAATAAACTCCACAGGCTCCTATTGAAATTTCTGCACTTGTAATGCCAAGGACAGACAGACAAACAAAAAACAATACTACAAATCCAGGAGTAGAGTGAGTCTCAATCATCACTATTCTCCTTTAAACTTCCTTTTTGCAGGGGACAAGCACCCTGCACCTTCCAAATGTATGTATGCCATATCTGAGTCAGGGATGTAGCCAGTAAATTCGATTTGTACTCACAGATGCTTTTTGTTGCCCCCCCCCCCGCAATCTACCTGGCATTTAAAAAATGGTAATATCACTCGAACTGTTGCTCCCCCAGTGTAATATGTGTAACATTTTCAGCTGCTCATTTAAAATGTATTAGAGGTATTGTTTTTAGATGTACAATTCTCTCTCTAAACAAGCATTATACGTGTTTTTATAGGCATTAATCTAGATGCTTATAGACAATATGATTTGATAAAAGCCCAATGTTTCTAACATATTCAGAAAAAAATTGTACTCTTTTTAGAGTACAAAGAATATGCCTGATTACACCCTTGCTTTGAGATTGCCATACATTGGAGAAGAGGAACTTTTATTTAGAGAAAAGGTCATATATCCAAGTCCTTTTTTTGGCCATTCAATCTCCATTTTTCGAGACTCAGTCTAGCTTCACAACATGCTATACATACACACATCAGCTTACATCTGTAATTACCAAGTATATATTGCTTTGAGCTCCTGAGAGCGAGGCAATGCAAACCTCTCAACTGTTTCCATTTGGTAGAGCACTATGATTTTAGCCTCCAAAACTGTGTCTGCATTGTTGGTATGATTTGACCTTTGATGCAAGGATGTAGCTAGCATACTCTTTGTACTCTAGTGAGTACAATTTTCTATACGTTACTTAGAAAAAGCATGGCTTATTTAGGCCATAATGTGTCTACAACTGTTTAACTTAATGCCTCTAACAAGAGTTTCATAAACTGAAAAAAAATCTATTTAATATTTTAGAGGGAAAGTAATGCAAACATGTTAAGGAGGGGGAAGGTTTCAATTTGAAATGACCGATGGGTTGGGGGCAGCAATCAGAGCACACAATTACAAAATTATATTCTCTGGCTACACCCCTGCTCAGACAGCTCCATTTTTGGGTCTTTAATTAATTTTTTGTAGACCAAATGAGGCAAAGAAACTTTCTGGAATTCATCCTGGTAACAATGGACCAATATACAGGTACAGACAGATTACTGCTAGTGAGGTGACTTCACAAAGTACTAGTACTGCAGCTTTAAGCAGTCGGCAGGAGCTATGACTGTCTTAGATGAACATAAGCAGAAGAGACTGCTGCCCCTTTATCTAGAGTGAGGAGAAATTGCAGCACAAACCTCTCAGCTCTCCAGAATTTCACAGAATGTCCAGGTTTTTGCCTTATATTTTGCTCAGTTTCTTATAAAATTTGTTGTTTGCCAAATCATTGAGGACTGAAGTTATTAAATAGTGACATATATTTGAGTTTTTGACTTTATATCCTTCAAAAAATGCATGCTAATGCAAAACCTATTATTTTAGTAACATTATACATGAATAAGAACAATTTTTAAAATATGTCCTTGGTTTTGGGCTTTTGTCCTAACATTATTTTTTGGCTTTTTCCAGAATTCTTCTTCTAAGAGGTTGAGACGTTTGCTGCAGCAGTAAAGTGTGAACTATCAATCTAAAAAAAAAAAAAGCAGACCGGTAGCTCTGTAGGGTATTGTCTCTGGTCTCTGCAGCTGCCTGCCCTGATGTGCTTTGTGTTGCCTGATCTGCTGCTTTGGGTCTAGAGGAAAAAATGTCTGTTTGATGTGGGTCATTTAATACTGAGTCATCACTGTCTCTGCTTCTCTGAGCCACTTGTATCTGGAATTAATTTTTTCTGCTGCTTGATTCTTATTTCAAAGTCTGAGCTAACCTGGGGCTTCACTGGAGCTTGTTTACAAGTTATACACTGACCATTTCCTGACTCCATGCTGCTTTGGTCTTCTGCTTATCCATCCAAATCAAGTAAATCATCACTGCTGCAAGCAGAGTACACAGCTGTCTTTATGTAATCAATCATATCTTAATTATGAAAGGCTTTCATTTATTGTCCAATAAAACATCATCAAACTCTGCTATTCTCTGTTTTCAAGAGACTAGTGTGTTATATTCTCTGAAAACCATTTCAAATAAGCAATCACTCTTTCTCTTCTCACAGAAATCAGTGTACTACTCCATTTCAATATTGGGTGACAGTACAGCAAGAGAGTACCTAGGACTCAATAATATCACATGAACTGTTTCTTTGAGATTTTATCTACTCACTTTGATTGGATTGCATTTCTGCTTTATCTTGCACAGTACATTATTAGGTGAGTATTACATATGCTGGTACAAAATGAGTGAGTGGGTATGAGACATTATCTGGTACGGCCCTGGGATTTAAAAACAGGGTACTTACGTATTATCGCAACCACATTTTAGCGGTGGCAAAATTGACATACCTCAATTGTTACGAGTGCAGGAAACACTGAAAGGTGCTACACAAAGTCCTTATTGCTGAGGAAAAAGTTTGCATTACTTTCAGGAATAGAGAAATTGTAAGAAATCCTCTTCCTGATTTGCGTGCATTACAGACGCATGCTTTCATTGTCATGGCTGCTATCATACTGACAAATGGAAAGCGTAAGTAGCGGTTTGAGGCTCCAATTTCTACAAAAGGTCTAACAGCAGCTTTGAAATTATGTCCCTATCTGGTGTGGGTTACAGTTCACAGAAGTGATGTATTATTAAGAACACGCACAGCAGAAGAGATGAATGGACTTAGGATGAGCTACAGTTGTTTCCTGCATTTCGCATGTAACGTTTTTTTGTTTTTTTTTTAACATGTCTGTGTCCCCTGTCCCTTGCACTCACCTAGGCACGTTAACCTCTGCAATGTCCCATTTCTGCCTCATATTTTTAAAGTAGCCCTCGCAAACTTATTGGTACCCGACTCACCCTACACTCTTACTGTCAGTAAATAACGGCATGCGTTTCTTTTCAGACTTATCGGCCTGAAACACAGAACAGACTTCCACAAGGAAAATGTGTGTTGTTTTACTTTCCAAATGCATGCTCCTTCTCCAGCTGTTTATGATTTCTGATATGTTGCATTAAGTTCCTGCCATATGAGTAGTGCTCATCATTGCTTGATTGAGGCAGTGAATGTGACAGGAACACACGGCAAGAATGATTGATGGCAGCTTTGGCAGCTGCTTGCAAGAATGGGCAAGGGCATCAGTGCTACATCGTAAAGGAATGCAGTGTGAAGCTGCTGACAGAAAGTAGCTGCCTCTGATTACAGCTTACTGTGTTCCTCTTACTTAAGCAGTGTAATCCAACAGTTGAAAAAACTTTGAACATCAATTATCAGTGTTACATACACTGCTGTCACTTGCAGTATCCGCATTTCACGGCCGCTAAAATGTGGTTGCGATAATACGTAAGTACCAAAACCATTTTTTTACTGTGAAAATTGATTTCCCATGAAGAATGGCAACATGAAGGGTGAGGGAAATTTAGAGACACAATTAGCAAGATTGTGGAAAGTCGAGAAATCCTCCATCTTGCATAATATGCAAATTAAGGTATAATGAGATAGAAATTAATAGTAATATTCAAATGAGGGCATTCATTGATGTAGATGAGGGTAAAAATATGATAAAGTGATACAGAGATGTATATATTTCCTCAGAGAGATGCTATCTCCAGCATTGTTGACTGCAGTAAAAATTTGGACTCATGGTAGACAGACCACAAAAAAATGTATGGGGTAGCTGCTGCATTAGTAAATATAGTACATATAAGAGGCTGTTATCTCTGCCTGTAGTCAAGTTTTGCACATTGTCGCTCTCTGGTGTCAAATTATCCATCCACACCTGACATATTATG
Source organism: Protopterus annectens (assembly GCF_019279795.1). Taxonomy (NCBI): domain Eukaryota; kingdom Metazoa; phylum Chordata; order Ceratodontiformes; family Protopteridae; genus Protopterus; species Protopterus annectens. The sequence goes on along the minus strand of NC_056739.1, from coordinate 1,080,632,249 downwards.
CCTTCCATGACACAGAAGTTTAGGACAACTACCATGTCAATAAAGCCAGCATAGAGGAGCTGGCTGAGATGTATCACATTCATTATTAGGATCAGGGGATGTGTGGAGTACCCCTCCGTGTGAACACCAAGGTATGTATGGCTTTTAGAATGCTAACAAGAGGAACCTCAGAGATTCGTAACCAGTTTCTGGATTCCATTCCATGTCGTGGGGATGCATAAGTGGTTTCCATGTACCCCAGAGAAGTGAAACACCACCAAACAAACTTTCTGTGACATTCCTTATTTCCCTGAAGTACTGGGAGTCATATACTGCAACCACATTACAATAAAGGCTAATTGTGGGGAGCAGGGACAAAGGCATATCATCTGTAAGGGGCATCAACTGCCAGGTGGTGTGTATTGCACAGAGTATAATATGCACTGTGTGTGCAGGATACCCAGGCGGTACCCACATCTACCACATATGGCACACATGAGACCTGTATTAGTATTTTGTGCAGAGTAATTTTTCCTAGGACACCTCATTGGTGATGCTGGATATACCCTGGAGCCATCACTAATGACACCAAATAGAAATTCTCAGACCATGATAGAAAATGGACAAAACACTGCCCTGTCACAGACCCTAAGTCATCGGTGAAAATGTGATTGGCCTGCTTAAGGCCTGATCCTGTCATCTGGTCGCATGTGATGGTGCCCTGTGGGATGATCTTGTAACATGCAGCAATATCTTTGCAGTTTGTGCAATGTTTACAACATCCTGATATGCTAACAGGTACAGCAGGGCAGAAATATTCAAGATGAAGAAGTACCAGTGTCAGCAGTGGAGGAGGTTTCTGGTGAGGATCTGGCTGCAGGGAAGGGACTTGTGAAGGAAGAGGTTCCTGATGAGGAGCCAGTGGGGGACCCAGCTGCAGGGGGTGATTATGTTAGAATGAGGTGGGTGTATTATGCTGTGGCACCGACTAAGAGGCAGCACATGTTTCATAATCATGGACTAGATTAAAGCAATGCATACAAAATTAAAAATGGTACATTCAAAGTTACATCCAAGCTGTGTTGTACATGCATAGAGTTGCCACAGTGCATCAGACATCCAGGCTGTGCTGTACATACATAGAGTGGACACAGTGCATCAGACATAAGTCTATTCAAGTAGCAGAGTACTGAAGGCGGGGCACAATTATCATCATCTGCATGGGAGGGGCTACAGTGATAGTGATGGGCAGTGCGTGTGTGTGTGTGTGGGGGGGGGGGGGTTTGAGCATTTATTATTTTGTGTGTGTGTGCGTGTGTGTGTGTGTGTGTGTGTGTGTGTGATGCATTGGTGGAAATATGAGGGGGGGTGCAGCGTAGACTGACCAGGAAGGGGGTGGTGTTTCCAGTGTTGAGTGAATGTGTGGTGGTGGTGGACAGTGCAAATTGTCTGTATATGTGTGCCTGGGGAAACATCCTCAACAGAAGATGGAGCACTCTGCTGGGAGCTGATGGACAGATCACGGGCACTCTCATATATCCCCTTCTGTGAGGGTGCACTCTACAGGGAGGGTCACAAACATGAGCCACACCACACTGAAATGAAGGAGAGGTCCATGCTTTGGGTGGACTTTGCATGAGCACTCCATCTGCATTAAGTCCATGTCACCACCTTAGTGCCTCAACACTAGATGGTGGTGTGGAGGTTGTGGTACTACAGGTTCAGAACTATGTCCTTCCCCTTCCACAGTTGACCTGTTTGTGAAGCTAATTTGTGTGGCTTGTTTATGGAGTTTTACATGGATTATTTTGATAAAAATAATTCCTAGTGAATGGTTGGTCACCAGGCTCATTAGACCAAGGTTTTATTCTCTAGGTGCATCCCCAAGAGGGCAAATTTATGCATTATACCCTCATTCCAGGGGTGCAAATTTGCACATTAACAAATGGAGTGTGCCAGAATTTTAAACCTCTGCTATGATTTTTGAAAGTTGAGGGTTGAGAAATCTGATGCAATGGCTGGAAAATTTCACCACCCAGGAGATGGAAGTGTTACTGCAGGTTGCCCATGTGTCACATGGGCTAGCTGCATCAGGACTAGGTGTGGCAGGGAGTGGTGCAGGATATTAATGGTGTGGCTGGCTGTAATAGGTCTCATCAACAGATTTGTCAAAGGGTAACTGATATGATATCCAGTGCAAAGGACAAGGAGTGAGACATTACCAAAGACATGTCCATCACAAGAGATGAACCACAAACAATGACACGGCTGATAGAGGTGAAGTAATTTTATTTACGTACACTTTGTTGACCTGGTTGGCCCTGGTGGGCAATATTCATTTTCAGGTGGGACCCAGGATATAACATGACACAAGATAAAATACAATGTTGCTATCATCATCATCAACCCCCTTTTCCCATTTTACATGGGTTGGGGTGTCATATCAGCATTAGTTAATGTGACCAAATTACCTAGAATAAAATACACCAAGTAACCGTATGACAAATTATACATTTAAGAAGGGATAATTTACTTTACAAGTTAAGTATAACTGAGCATTGACAATGTATACAAGTGTGTGCATTTAGAATATGTGAATTAAAAATGGGGTATTTGTGGAGGAAGTACTGAGTAGGGAAAGTGCAGAAATGCATAGCTTGATATGTGAGGAGAGACATTAGACTGTGGAATTGGTGTGACATAGCTGTGGAGGATAGTGAGAAACACATAAGGTCATCAGGTGATATAATAGTACTGGAAGGAAGGATACAGTCCTGAAAGAGAAATAAGCGGAGAAGCATAGAGGAGAATAGTAGAAGACATCAGTGTTAAAGAAGTTTGATATAAGACACAGTTAATAACACAATGCTATGTCATAGGGTTGGGATCCAGTTTGATATTACTTGTGACAAAAAAAGAGATCGTCACTTCATAGGTAGATATTAGTGAGGTTCCTTTTCCCCACATCTTGTGTTAGTTTTGTGAATATGAAGGAGGTTGTAATTGGTATATCTGGGGTTTCTAAGGGAAGAGTACTAATTACAGGCAAGGGATTGATTGCTGTATAGTTGTATAGTATCTTGTGTGTGAAAAGTACGCAATTATATTTTACTTTATTTTTAAAGGACATCCAGTGTAATTTGGTAGACATATTTCATGTATTATAGTCAGTTACTGGATGGACTGCAACTTAGCAATTTGATAATGTGTTGATTTTAACTTATCTTGAACAGACTTATTAAAGTTACCCATGACATTACTTCCATGGATAGTTTGGGCAGAAAGATGCTGTTGACATAATTTTATGGATTAATCAACATGTTGCAGTAGTTTTAGACATTTGTGTGTTGGTGCATGCCTTTGGTGAAGATGGAATAGAGAACTATACCTAATATGTAGCTTTGTGGTACAGTGATATTGCATCTGAAAGGGTAAGAGAGGCAGTTTTGCCATGCAGCTGTTTGGGTTCTGTGAGACAGTAGTCTGTGTACAAGGATGTTCTGACCGAGTGTATCAAAGGCTTTGAAGAAGTCAATAAAATGGTGGCAATAATCAGACCATTACCAAACTGGGTAAAAATATGATTTATTATTTTTTTGTATTTGTGTGTTGTAGCCATGTCTAAAGCCATGTTGTACGGTGCTGATAATGTTATGAGAAGTTAAGTGATCAGTAAGCTGATCATGTACTATCATGTAGTTCCTGATATCTTTCTCTGAAGAGAATGGAACAGGCACTCGTAGCCAGGACTGGTTTGGATTTGGAAGCTGGACTGGCAATGACCACCTGAACATTAGTAGAAGATTAAATAGTTTAGTAATATCCAGTACACGTTTGTATGGTCCTACACACTGTATGTATGATATGTGATGGGTCTGATTCACCAAGGAGCTTCTGCATATATGTCTATTCTGGTACCTCTGGGCTGCAGTTATAATGTCTTGTATTCCAGGGTATTTATGTCTGCACATGCAGTATGCATATGTTGTTATCAACCTCTATGCATGCAATGGTAGGACATGGGCAGACTTATGTGTTCTGTCAAAGGTATCATGTTCATGCTTTTAGAAGCTCCACTGGTGGAGGGACTGGTACAACGTGTTAGCGCATTCCTGAAGTCAGCAGGTCACCTGTGGCTGATGATGACGGCATGGAACAATGATATAGTAGCAGTGTCTACAACACTACTGTGGGGAGTACTCACTCACATCCCTATGTCAGAAGCCGCTGTGGAGGTACAGGCTGACCTCACTACCTCTGGTACTGGTACATGACAGGCATTTTGGAATTCTGAGCTTTGCCCAGGCTCCTCATGAGCTCCCAGACTACGTCATATCTGGAAGACTTGCTGCCTTCATTGTGTTCATACCCACCACAGAGAAGAGGCATGGGGATTTTTGGCATCCACCATGACGTCAGAGCTGTCCTAACCTGGGTACAATACTTGACATAAATCAGCAGATGTGCAGGTCATTGGTTCAGACCCAGACAGGTACTACCAACAGTACTGTGGAAATGGTGAGTGTCCTTTGTGGTTTGTATGACAAAGTGCAACATCTGCATGGTGACATGGTATATACAGACAAGGAACAGATAGTGCTACTGAGGTCACTGATGGCAAATGTTGCCTCCTTGGTTGCTTCAATGAAACACTTGACATCTACCTTCTAGTCTGCCTGTACAGGTCATGCAATCTATGGCAATTTGAGGGTGAGTATTCATGCACATGCTAATCCTATTTACAATACAAAGACCATTGCTAAGATGGCATCACTATTAGTTGTGGCCTCACAGTCTGCCATCCCTGGTTGTTTAAAATCTCACGGCTATGGACACTGACACTCCTTAGGTTTAACATTTTGGATGCCTCACCACGTGGCTCATGAAAAGTCCTGTAGTTCTACACTTTCAGTATGCCCTGTGGACACACAAGGAATGACACCTGCTCATAGCTGACATCCAGGATGTGGATGATGATGATGCTCTATAAACTCTTGACATGGGACACCACATCAGGGTACATGCAAATGATCCTCTAGTAAAGTCCATTCCTTGCTTTGGCCCTCATCATGCCCTGATACCTCAAACCATCATAGTGTATATCACCAACAGCCACAACATGGCAACTCTTCCCCACCACTTGAAGATGTGATCCCTGACTACCCTCAAATTTCTACCATAGAATGTGTCCAGCACATTCACCTCCTCTGACCCTAGCCTATATTATAGTGTTGTCACCTGTCACTGTATCCCACCACATTGTGCAACTGATGATTTTTGTACCCTGCCCACCTCATAATATGCATGAGTAAGGTCATGTCAGATGCACAGCTTGGCTAGTCCATGTACTGTCTTGCATAGCCTGGGTGTGATGATACATGCATTATCTGTGTCATGACCCATTGCTGTGGGCCAGATACTGTCTCTTTGCCAGTTCTGGCCAGTATTGTGCCTGCCTCAGCTTTGTTGGTGATACTACTGCTGCCTGTTTGTTTATTCCCAGACTGTACACCTTATTCTTCTGCTGCTAATCCTAATGTGGAGGGCACTTTTGGTTGTTTCCATGCTATACCTGATATTTCCCCAGTGCCATATTGTGAAACATGGCACACACCATGACAATTTTGCTGCAGGTCAGGAGCATATTGTAATAACCTACCTCACATGCCAGGACAATGGAAGTATCCCTTGAGCTGTCCAAACATGCATTCTGTAACAGTTCACATTTCAGCATGGGCTGTGTTGAACTCTGTCTGCCATGTTCTTGAGTTGTGGACAGAGTTCATCATTCAGGATTCCAGGACATATTTGACATCATCTGCAGCACTCAACAGTCACTGCATTATGTGTGACCTGTTCCCTGCTTGCAGTCATATATGGTCTCCCTATCTACACAGTAAGTGGACCATTATCTCCTCTTTTATGAGATGGTGATATGTAAGGCACTGACAATACCTCCTGTGGTGGCACAGATGGTCACAGAGCACCATGTCAGAGGCACCAGCTCCAATAGTATTCACTAACACATGCTGTTCTGCTATAGCTGCTACTACCCCTAGCATCTCCACTTACCTGTGTATCATGAATCTCTGATGTTCAGAATGCATGTGTGCTGCAGTGCAGTGCATCTGTTTTATACATATTTGAGTCACTTCACCACATTTGATGTCATAAATTGCATAATCCATGTACAATCTAATTACCATATCATTATGAGGTTATTTGCATATGTGATAAAACTTTGGTACAGATGAAGAAATGAGGACATCAGAGCAGGAGCGCAAGTAGCTCCATTTGCAGATAAGGTCAAAGAGAATATGGTACAATGGTTAAGGCACATGTACAGGAAATCAGAATGCAGTCAGATGAAGAAGATTTGGGACAAACAGGAAAAAGACAAGAGGAAATGAGGGTGTCCAGCAAAGAGATAGATGTTTTTTGTGAGAGGAGACCTGTGACAACCAGACATGACTGTCAAAGAAGTTAAGAGAGTCACACTGAATTGAGACAGAGATTGCGACAGTTGATTCGACACCCTGACCTCATGTAGAAAATAGGAAAAAGGGGATTGATTATTTCATATGTGGCATACTACACTATTGATACCATTATGTGACTGCACTACCTGTTTCTCTGAATCACCAGTACCATACTCTTATAGGTTCATAGGTAGGTACTAGGCTATCTGCCCAAGGGCATTTATAAGCCTTGCCAGAGTGTGTCAGCTTTCGCCGCCCCATTGATTAATTAACTGATCCTCTGTCAAGCAGAGCCAATGAAGTGATCCCGGGGGTGTATTTTTTGTTACCCATCCACTCGTCAAGTTTTCTCTTGAAGAGTGTTAGTGAGAGGCTCTGCCTAATGTAGTTTGGAATTTTGTTCCAAAGCATGGGGAGTCTCTGTGACAGGAATCCATCCCTCCAGCATGTTCTGTTTATTGTTGTGGTGAGGTTTAGCTCACTAGAGCGTGTTACTCGCAGTGACTTGGATTTCTTTAGGTGGAGCATGTCCATCAATTCTGAGTTGGACATAGCTTTGTAAGTCAGACTGAGATCATCTCTGAGTAAGCGATATGCCACTAAGTACAGCTGGAGTTTTTTCAGTCGGGCTGCATAGGACATATGTTTGAGGCCAGTAATCCTCTTGGTGAGGTACTTTTGTGGTCTTTCCAGCTGTTGAAAGTGTCTTGTGAGGTACATCCCAAATGGGGCATTGTACTCTATGATGGTTCTGATGAGTAATGAGTAGAGGGGCACTATAACCTCTTTATTTCTAGATGCAAACCCTTTAGTAATTAGATGGGCCACATAGAAGGATTTCCTAACTACTTTGGCAATATGATTGTCAAAGGAGAGATTACTATCTACCCGGGTCCCCAGATCTCTTATTACCACTTCTGTATTAAGGGGGCTGCCACCTATGTGGTAATTCATGGGTGTTTTGTTTTTCCCAAATGGGATGACTATGCATTTTTTGGCATTTAGCTTGAGGCCATGACTTTGGCACCAGGTGTACATCTCAGTAAGGCCCTTTTGGAGGATGTCCATGTCAGCCGGAGAGTCAATTATGGCTCCCAGTTTGCAATCATCGGCGAACTTGGTTAGCCATAGTCCTCCTGTATTTGCCTGTACTTATGAGAAGTATATGCCGAACAGTAGGGGTCCCAGGACCGAGCCTTGTGGGACACCACTTGTGACTGGTTTAGAGTCTGACCTGGAGCCCGCTATTCTTACCATGTGAGTTCTGTCTGTAAGCCAGTTGGCAACCCATCTCGTGACATAGGGGTTTATGTTCAGGCTGGTGAGTTTTTCTGTAATACCAGAGTGGGGAATGGTGTCAAAAGCCTCGGCGAGGTCAAGGTAGGCTGTGTGAACCACCTTTCCCTTGTCTATGGCCTTGGTGACTGTCTCGAAGAAGTCAACCAGGTTTAGTAGGCATGATCTGCCCTTAACAAAGCCAAACTGGGTTGGGCCAAGTGTTTGGAGGTACCCAATGTCTTTGTTAATGAGTTCCATGATGATGCGCTCCATAGCCTTGCAGACCAGGCTAGTCAGGCTTATGGGGTGATGGTTACCAGGGTCAGTTGTGTCCCCTCCTTTGTGGAGTGGAATAACCATTGCTGTGCACCATTCTACGGGCATGTAGCCTGTGGAGAGGCTGAGGTTGAACAGTGTGTTTTGGTGGGGGGTTAGTTCGTTTTGTAGTTCGTGCAAGACGCAGCCTGGGACACGATCTGGCCCCATTGATGCTGTGTTTTTGGCTTTTGAAAGGGCTGTTTTTACCTGTGCGTCTGTGATGTCTGGGACACTACACTTTTCCGGTATTGTTGTGGGCCCTTTTGGGGATGAGAGGGGGGTAAAGTTTGCACTGAATCTATCTGCCAGGATGTTGGCAGTATCAGTAGGTTCAGTATATTTTGTGCTATTTTGCACTAGTTCAGTGCATATCTACAAGTTGCCACTTAGATTCTTAACCCCAAAGCCTTCTTTAGCTATGTTATCTTTTGAATCCTTGGCTATTTTACTTTCGAAGTTAGCCTTGGATGATTTTATGAGGGATCTTAGTTTCTTACTGATACTGATTAGGAATGTCTTTCCTTCATGGGATTTGCTTTTTTTCTGAACTAGTTTCCTCCTTCTATTGTATAGCCTGTTCATGGCAGGGGTCCACCAGACTGGTATCCTTCTCTTAGAGGAGTGAGTCTTGGCTTTGCTAGGGATGGCACGATCCATGCATTCTTGTAGGTGCTCATAGAGTACATTTGTAAAGGTTTCTGCTTCTTGGGCAAAATTATCCTTTAGCGTGGGGGCTGTGAAACTTACCGCCTCTGTCTTAAGTAAGGTGAAGTTTGCTTTAGAAAAGTTTTTTACTGTGGTTTCCTTAGTTGGGGGTGGTGGTGGGGTGTGGACATCCAGAGTGATTAGTTTATGGTCTGATCTAACCAGTGACAGTTTGGCCTCCATTGTGGAACACCTGTCTCCCATGATGGTGATGACCTGGTCCAATATGTTTTCACCTCTGGTAGGGGAGTTTACCAGCTGATCCAGGGTGTTTGGGTTGATAAATTCCAGGAAGCGCTGGCCCTGAGAGTTTGTACTCGAGTAGTTTTCCCAGTTAATGGTAGGGTAATTGGAATTGCCCAATATCAGGGTGTTCGGTAGGACCTTCATGTTTTCTGGTGTCTCCAGAAAGGTGGAGTGGTGGTCCTGGGTCATGGAGGGTAATCTGTAGCAGGCCACAATTTGCATTGCAGATTTGCCTGATGTTAGTTGCACATAGATGATCTCAGAAGTATCATGCTGCGCCACTAACCTGGAGGTGTAGGTATCCTTGATGAATATGGATACACCCCCTCCTTTTGTGTTTCGGTCCATGTTCTGTGGCTGAAACATGTGGTATGAGTTATAGCCTGGTAATGCTGGGGTGCTCTCTACAGCCTTGAACCAGGTTTCAGTTACTGCACAGATGTCGACATTCTCCATACTGAGGAGTGCTTTGACCGTGTGCATTTTGAGATTTAAACTCCTAGCATTGAGTAGCATAACCCTCAGTTTTTTGTTAATTGTGCTGTTTACAGAGGTGAGTTTGACTTTTGAGCCCTGCCTAAACAAGGCACTATGGGGCAGCAAGAGCTTTGGCCAGTATTCGAAAGCCTAGGGATGACAGGTGCAAGCCATCATTTGCGAAGCAATGCGGTTTGTCGAGCTTGTCATCCCAGGCTGACAGATACTGGATCCCCTTTGAATTACACCAGAAGCTTAGCCAGTTGTTGAAATTGATCATTTTTTCTTTATACTGAGGTATCATTCTTGGTGAGGGCAGGATGCTACTCAGGGTCAGGGTCATTCCAGCCTGGGCTACATGATCAAAGAGCTCTTCCATGTCTCTTTTTATGTAGTCCAGGGAGGTATGTCTTAGGTCATTCACACCAACATGAACAATGACAGAGTCATATTTGTACTTGTCCTGGAGTGACTTGAGTGCTTGTGTTATGTGGTGGATTCTGGCTCCTGACAGGCAGCTAACAGTAACCTTCTGCTTGTCCAGCCTAGTGAGTGGGATGTCAGTGTGCCTGACTATAGAGTCACCTATTACTAGTGTGTTAGGTATGTTATTTCACCTTAAGGGCTGTGATTTTGTGGCACACTGATTTTGTTTTTTATGTGTTGTCTGGTTTATGACGGGAGGTGCAGGTTGTTTGGGTGTCTGCTTTGGAGGTCTCTGATGTTTTTGCAGGTTTTTATTTAGAGTCTCCAAGTATGATTTTGTGTATTTATGTGTATTTTTTGCCAGTGCTGGTTTAGTAGGTCTGTGTGTGGCTGGAGGTGTGGTGCAAGTGTTAACCTTCTCCTCTTGACTGTCTGTTCCATTCGTGGGTGTAGAGAGCTTAGCCTCCAGTTTGGCTGTATAATTGCATCTCTCGCATATGTTAGTGTTTTGTGGTAGTAGGAGAGGGTTATCTGTGTACATGAGGCAGTTGTAACATTGCCTCAGGACACTCAGATTCACCAGCTGGACTGAAGAGTACACCTGAAATTGCCCATTGATCATGTCTGAATAGTAGGGTGAGCTGCTTAGTCACTTGGTTGGTGAGGGGTGAATAATGAGCCTTGCCCTACTGGGCAATCAAGTGTTGGGCTATATTAGTGCTTGCTATTAGGTCTGAGCAAGTGCTGGGCTGTAGGATGCTTTTTGAGTGCTTAGGTTGAGAGTTAGACTACTTTCAAGGGAAAAACTGAAGAGGAGACTTAGTGGAGCTGGGAATAATTTAACCCTAGCTAACCAGCGCTGCCCGGTGCGCAAAATCATGTAAACGTGGTTTTTATAGCAGGGAAAATGAAAGAGATAGAAATTAGCCCAAAATGGCCAATAAACTACTAACTTCTGGGCTGGAACCACTCCTCCAGGGTATGCTGCTACTTGTGCAAATTTCCACTGATTAGTTTGCTGCATGTCTATGAATTCTATTATATAAGTTGAAATTATATTTTCCTCAGGCCCATAAGTATTTCTTTAAAATGGGCAATGAGATTTTTTAAAGCTACATTTATGTGTCACAACACAACATATAACAGACTTTGCACTCTCTCATCATAAACCACAGTGCTATGCCATCAGTAATTAGTTTCTCATTAAGATTGTTACATTAGCATAGTGCATGTACATTGTAGGTGCTGAGAAGAATACTCTTATCTAACATCAAGGACTGAAACAATACTAATTATATGAACTTATAATCATAAACTGACTTAAGGGTGGAATTCATTCCAAATGCAAGACGCAAAACTGGTAAAAATCACAAAAGACCGACAGAATGACCACAGGTTTACCAGATTTCTTTAATGTTAAGTGCTTTCATCCTTCCTGGTCTTTTTCAAAATATAGAATTATAGTATATAACAACATCACTCCCTTAAATGCCCCTCCCAATTCACAATGCACCAATAAAAATTCAAAGCATTAATTAAAAGCTACATTTTCACTTAAAAATTGGCCAAACAACTCTTGAGTCGAGTGATTTTTACTGGAGTTCATTCCTATCATGTTATCAGAAACCCAAAACACTTGAACATTTTAAACTTGAGATGAGCATAAAAGGCCTTTAACTATGTCAACAGATCTCACTTCTGGTTACCATATAATCTGTCTACAATATGGGATCCCTAAAACCCTTCATTAAATAAGTATCAAAAGAGTTCATGCTCTTTGAATACTGGTACTAAAGAATCCTCCGATTAATAAACCTTCTCAATACCTTTCTCTTATAAGCAGTCTCCTCCAACTGGGCTTCATGCTTTATCATTTCTGTTATCTGATCTATCCTAGCAGGTGAATCAATTTCCAATACCTCATTATGCCTTTTTTTGCTACAATGTAAAAACACATATCAAGAGAAGTAAGTAGTATGATAATTCACTTCCCAGACGTATTCAATTGATGTCAAGTTGTAAGACATCCTTTAGTAAAATTTGAATATTTTACTTATATACTTGCAAAAACTGAGAGAACCCAAGACTAGTGGAGCCAGTCTCCTATTTTTTCACAGCATATCCAGCAAATTGGTGATGCATTAGGGATACTATTTTTAATCTAATTAGAATGTAAATAATCTATGAAGACATCTCCATGCCAGTATATAAAAGAATTTAGAGTTTAATGCTTATCTAAGGAGCTGAAATAACAAGTACCATTAAATCTCTGAAATTTCCCTTTGAAGTGTATTTTCCTACCTCTAGGTCAGATCATATACTGTTGGGTCTAGTGTTTCTGCAAGTGTCTTGTATGTTGAGCTAATTACCTTTCTCTAATGTATGTCTTTTGCTGTAACCTTATACCACCATTTTATCAACCAGGGCCATTTTCCTTCCTTCACAATTGTCCACTTATTATTCTTATACATTCTATTTATTGCCATATACATCTAAAACCTGAGCTCTCTTGTAATTTAAACTTTTGCTTTACACATTCCTTTGAAGCTGGTGTTGCTATACCTGTTAACTGTTTCGAATTGATCAGGTTAGTGCGTCAGCTGCACAGTAAGGATAATGCATTTTGTTGTTTTCTCTGGTTTATCAAAGCCTATAGGAATGGACTCCATCTACAATCCTACATATTTAGACACCTTGAAAATATCCTTGAGCTAGGTCAATAAAATCATTGCTGATGAATCCTGTCTCACTTTTTGATCATTCTAGTATCAATAATGGAAAAAAATTGCAAGTAGTTCCATGGCTTGACTAATTTTTGGCTATGAGCAAATCAATCAATGGGTCAAAACCTTGAGGTTATGAAAGGCATAGTATAATTTTAATGCATATTTAAAGTACTCCAGAATACCCATTCCTCCTTTATCTTTGGGTAACACTAACTTGCCCACTCAGTCCTTGGTCTTAATTTCTACCCTATAAAGATGGCTGATCTTCATTTCAGTTTTATTAGGAAATTCTCTATAGGGGGAACTAGGAGAACCTGGACTAGGAAAAACAATAGCAGTAAAACAAACTTGTATAAGGCCTGTAGTCTTATGTTAAAATCTAGTGGAAGAGCATCCCACTTTTCAAATAATTTCCCGGTCTTGAGTTCCATATCAATGAAAGTCAACTCTGCCGGCCATTTCATCATATTAGACAACAAAATCATTTAATTCACTAGTTCCATTTAAGTATTAATAATGCTAAATCAATTTCCAAACTGGCAAAATTAATAGAAACTGATCTTGTTTTAGCCACATTGATTTTGTTTCCTGAATATTTCCAGGGATGGAGAGGTGTGTCAACAAATAAAAAAAATGGAAAGCTGTAACAGTTAAAACTGAGCAAGATATATGAAAGGCAAAAAAAAAAAACAAAACAAAGCTCCAGGGACCATACAGGGATGAAAACTGTACTGAATAAATAATGTAAAAAACAACAATCTTTTGCAAAAATTTTTTTTAAAGTTATACAACAGAGATTGTGTTATCAAGGGTCATGAGCAGTAGAAGTCTATTGATTTTGATTACCTCCAATACACCTGCATAAAACCTTCACAGTGTTATCAAAGGTCTGTCCCCCAGAACCCCCACTGATATTTATGTATTAGATAGGGTAAAAAGGATATCAAGCAATTTTCAGGAATGGTCACAAACCCCTTATAATCAGGGTTCAACACCAATATGGAGGACTACAGAGTATTGGGTCTTTACCTTCTTTATGAACACCACCAACAATCACCTGTTTCCATTTAGGATGAAGTTTCTGTCCCATTAATATCCCAGTCAAAACTCTGGCCATCTCTTGTAATATTTCTTTGCTTCTTAATTTCTATAATTCCATTGGGATCCCACCTGGGTCTGGAGATTTCTGATTCATTTGTTTAGAAAGAAACTTCATTATATATTCAGTAGTTATGGGAGCAATAATTGTTTCAACTTCTGTAGTAGTGATCACTGGGAGATGAATCCTACTCAACTATTCTTTTATATAAGTTCTAGGTCATTAATTAACCCTTGAGCTGGGGTGTCAAGCTACTGATAGTAACTTTGAAATGCTTATAAAATTTGATTTAGGTCCATAACAAATATTTAAGATCATCATTGCACATCTGACTGATACATCTCTTCACCTGCAGCTCTCAAAGTCGTAGAGCTAGCAGCTTGACTGCCTTAGATGATTTGTTAAAAAAAAAAAAAAAATGCTGAAGCACATGTTTCTTAAATCAGACTGGATTGTTGAAGTATTCTTTAAGTTCCTCCTTTGCCACTGAAAACTTCCTTTAAAATTCTATACCTAAATCAGTGCCCTGATTTCACTCTTTTGTAATCATCCTCTTTAAAGACCTAAATTAATCCCACTCTGCTGTCCTTATCATTTTAGTCTATGTCTGTATTAAATTTCTTAACACTTTCTTCGTGCCATCTGACTTATGTGGAGAAACAAATATGTCTGCCCTCAGTATATCCCCAAGTTTATGCCAGTTCTTAAAGGTACTCTCTTCTCATAGGTATACTAGAAAATACAAATGCTGATGTAATCCTAAATCTAATCTATATATCAATCACATTTCCAGTGTGGTATGATTGGAGAAAGAGACAGGGCGCAGTTTTATACCTTCTACCTTTTAATTATGCTCCTGTGATCTGAAAAAAACATCTGTTCACCCTCAACCAAAGGGTTATATTTCCTTGAGAAGTATGTAAAGTCAGGTTGACCAGGCCCCATAAATGCAGCATCCTGCAGTTCAAATGTTTTATAGTACTTGCTAAAGTACCTTTCAGTAGCTAATATCCACAACAGTCACAGACCTGATTAAACATTTAGCATGGATATAACATATTCCAGTCTCCACCTAGAACTATCAGTCCTTCTGCAAAGCCCAGAAGTTTAGATGCCATGGACTTTATTTTATTTCAGGTTGTGGTGAAACATATATTGTAGAAATTGTGATTTTAGTTCTGGCACAAGCTCTTTATTGAGGCAAATCAACCCTCTTTATCTGACAGAATGTTTTCAGTTTTAAAAGGCAGTATCTTATTCGATTACAGAACTGCCCCTTCTTCTAGCTCGGTGATATATGGAAAAGAACTCCATTGTAAATCCTGTCTTGGCTAACTTTGGGCACTTGGACATATCAAGATGGATCTCCTGCAAACCCACAATGTCTAGTTTATTTTTTCTGAAATATGCAAAATTTCTATCTCTCTTGATTGAATTACATGTATCATTAATATTCCAACATAACAAATTTAACTTCTAGATATCTATTCTAAGAGTTGAGCGTACTTATGCATTTTCTCCAATTTGACCCTTGCCTACTAATCCTAGTAACATGGTCCAGTATTAACTGACCCAATGGTTTCTTTTATTTTATACCCCCTTTTCTGTTCTCATAAGACCCCTGCCAGATTTCCCATCAAGTGCCACTCTGATGTCTTACTTACATCTATGACTATGGGTAAATGTGAACAACGAAAACAAGCGATCTTAAACTGAATCAACAAATTGCATACACAGTAGCTCCAAATTATTAATAACTTTATATAAATGCCATGTCCTCAAGGTGTGAGCACTATGCTCAAATAAAGACTGAGCCCTTGTCTTAATATACCAGAAACTCAGGTTTTGGCTGTGATCATTTTGCATCATATGAGACAAGGACAATACCCCACCACATTATCATAACCCAATAGTTTGTTTAAACAGCACCAGTCTTTTGTCACACAATATGGTTTCTTTGACACTATGCAAGGTTTACCATACTTCTTGCCTGTTAGATTTTTATACCACCATAAAAATAACAACATGTTTTACAATTTACATAGCATTCATTTATTGCAAGTTTTTCAATTTGTATAGCATTCATTTATCACATGGACACTTAGCTGAACATCTCTCTATAGTAGAGAATAGATGGTCTAAATATGCAGAATCTTAGAGTTTTGTAACTCGGGTAGAGCCCCATCATGTCTGCAGATGTCTTTGCAGCTGCCCAACATGGCCCCCTTTGGCAATCCATTAGACATAATGAAACAATGCTAAAACAGTCTGCCATTGCATATCTAAGCTTTCATATGCCCAAGGTATTAATTAAATGATCAGAGAATTGCCCTATCACTTCAACCTGAAATTGATCATAAATAAATGAAATGCTATAGGCTATTTGCAGTCTGTGTGGTGCTTAGTTTGTCCACCTACGTTTTTAGTAGATTAAAAGTATAATGCTTAAGCTAGTATGAAATTTAGCAAAGCTGTTCTTACCGAGTCTTCACATACTTATTTTTATTGATTAATTTGCGCACATACTGTCTTAATAAACTCAAGGTCTAATGCTTGGTCAAGTTCATAGTTTATCGAGAAGGTCCGTTCCCACAGTTTATCAATAAATCAGCTTCTGACCAGTGGTACTGGGAACCAGTTTCATAATCCTGCACACTTACAGTATGTACTTTTGAACAAGCACAAAACACCCACTCACCTTTCTACCCCCCTTTAAATTTACTCTATAAGGAACAAACAGGGTGAAATTGGGAGTAGTTCTCATTGATAAAGAACAGGAAATATCCGCTCTTATGTGAAACTGTAAAACTGAAACCTCAATTCCCTCCCATTATTCAATGATTAAAGAATAAATTGACACTATTATGACTACCATTAAAATACCGTTAGTCTTATATAGAAATGCTCAAGCCACTTTTCCACCACAGCTGACAGCAACCTTTTGTTACTGCACCATACTAGTATTAAGTAGGGATAATGTGTCACGAGAAGACC
>NC_056739.1:1080495522-1080605522 GCF_019279795.1 Protopterus annectens | reverse complement strand
CTCCGGCCTAGCCTATAAAGTAATTTAATTTCAGCTATTTTTCTCGGGTTAACCTCCTGTATTCTAGTTTCCACTATTAAAATATATACATTTAAATAGTTACAATAGTGAATATACGTTTCTGTTCTCTTCCAGCAGGACACACTG
Organism: Protopterus annectens; assembly: GCF_019279795.1. Lineage (NCBI taxonomy): Eukaryota > Metazoa > Chordata > Ceratodontiformes > Protopteridae > Protopterus > Protopterus annectens. The sequence continues at coordinate 1,080,605,375 of NC_056739.1, read as the reverse complement.
TGGTTGCATTTTAAGCACAAGCACTTTATAAAATACCTTTCTAACACACGTCTTTACAGACCAGTTTGATATACACATGCCATACAGTTTTAATACAGTTGCAACACAAGCATCCTATATAAATCATGTTGGTATTCACAAATGACATATAATTATTTACCAAATTCCAGATAGCTAGGTACTATACTACGTGAGTCTAATAGTTAATGGCTTTGATGGCTGAAAAAGAAAAATATGGATTCTCTTCCCAAACATATCCAGGAATATACTATGTTCATTCTCAGGATGAATACTCTGCAGACTTTTATTTTTCCCGTTAAGTGTAGATAGATTATAACAACAGGGTGAAATGTGGGTGATTTATGCAGAAATTTGCCTTGCTTTTGGATCTTGAAAAAAATTCTCTGATTTGTTTGTATCAGATGACTGGTAATAAGGAAGCTCATAAAAATATTCTGACTGGAATAAATTATAGAAGGAACTCAAACTGAGATGGACTATGGCAGCTTAAACAATTTAGCACATATAATTCTGGAGAAGGCAGGAGACATCATAGACCATTTAAAATTCATTCATAAGGTCAAATATATTACCCCAGCAATATTTCTCAGGAGACTTTTCCTTCCCACTATCAGTATTGGGGCTGTGATCTGATAAATGGTAAGACGTGTTCATCTTCATCCTCTTCTCAACTGGGTGAAAGAGGAGGAAGTACTTTTATTTTCTTCTCCTATGTAACAACTGAGGTGGGAGGTTTAGGAGTTGAAGAATCAAGCAAACCCTGCTGCAACAATTCAAAATATTCAGGGGATGCAAAACTTGGAGAACTTCTGAAGATGTACTAGGAGGCAGCTAAAAGGGCTTTTAACAGCCTGCATGTCATAAATCTGACACCCACCCTGGGCAAAGTTTTTTTTTCTCAGAACCTCTTCCTTTGGGGAACCATTTTAACCATCATTTTCATATTGAATGCAGCTTGTTCAGTTGCCACTTGTTCCACTGAAACTGCATGTAGAGACAGTGTAGATGTGTGTGTGTATTTATATGTGTGTGTGTGTGTGTGTGTGTGTATATAAAACAAAGTTCTTAGTAATTTGGGGTCCCTATCAGTTGATCGAATTCTCAGAAACTTCAACTCCATATGGTCGAGACCATATGATCAAGGTTTTGAAAACTTGAAGCTTTTGAATGGAGATCGGTGTACAGTGAGGACTATGAAATTTACCCATTTCCTCATTGCAGTGTGATCTCAGCAGTGGTATATATAATTTGCAGGGGGTGTGGGAAAATGTAAAAAAGGTACATTTTTGTGTTTTTTATAGTCGAGTTTTCAGAAACTCGATCATATGGTCTCTCTGATATTTTTTTGAGTTTCCGAAAAGTCAGTCATGTGACATAGACTTGCAAATTGAAGGTCTTTTCTGAATGCTACACTTTAATCAGTGTTTACAGAGAAGAGGAGGACAGAAATCAAAAAAATTCAGTCATTGTTAGCTCAGGTCATCTAGCGTAATGCTTATAAGGAAATAAATTACAATAAAAATAGATGTATGAGAAGATTAGTTAAAAAGAGATAAAGAAAATGAAAGACAACATTTATTAATCTTTATGGGGTAGATGTTTTGGTTAAAAATAATTTCTCTTAAATGAAAATATGTTCTACTGTGTTTTTCTGGAAGGATCTTCACTTTAAATTACACCAATGGAACACAGAGATGATGGGATACCTTTTTTGGACCACATAGTTTTACAGTACAACTACTTAAACCTACTAAAATCTATGCTGGACCAAAGAAAGGTATCACACTACTAATGTGTTCTACCACTGTTTTCCGTTGGAGGACCAGCACAGTATTTCTCATTTTTTAATTGTTAGACCATACGCTGTGCTCATATGAATTATCAAACAGATACACATGCATGCAGACATACACATACACACACACTGCCTGCTTGTCTCTCAAGGGTCTGGGTCATATATTTAATCATATGTACTGTATAATATTTTTTTTTTCTGACCTTGATACCTTAAATTGTCTCTCTTAGCCAATTGAAAAGAAATTATACATTTTCTTTTCCCCTGATAGTAACAAGTGGGTATTATGAACTGTATCCTGAATGTCTGTTTTTTTCTCTACTGCTCCACGAGCTGTATAGACTGAAAGCTTGATTGATTGCATTGCAAATATCTGTGCTGGTCCAGTGAAAGGCATCACATCACCTGGCTGTGTTCCAGTCTTTACTGGCAGTGGAGCAGCACTGTATTCCTTTTTTTTTCTTTTTTCTTTTGGTTTCGGTAATTCAGAAATGGCAAGAGAAACAGATGTAGCATAAAAAAGATGGAGAAGGGAAAAGCCAAGAAATGTCTAGCTGTTCATGCTAGTGTTTTAGAGATATAGTTCTCACAGTTATTAAAGTCACTGTTCTTAAATACTAAGGCAATCATTTTTGGAGGTATATGATATCCACATGAGCATTTGGTAAATTTCTCTGGATGGCATGAATAAAACATACACAAAATAGTATATATTTTTAAAAATAATTAAAAAAAATCATCAAAATACAATATATTGTCAGAAAAAGACATATTCCTCCAGTTACTTTTAGATGTTAGCCTGGAGAAAAGGGTGATGAAAGTACAGTTGTGTGAAATGATTGTAACATAACAGGAGATGTCCTTGCCTTCACTGCTGCAGTATTCCCAACATATGTGATTCCCTGCCATGGAATCCTGACATCCGGCCAGTCTACCGAAGCCTACTGTTGCTTTAAAGTATGCTGAATGTCACCCAAATGCTGCTGCTGCTCTCATAGCATAGGGCATAAAGGTGATGTTCAGGCATACTTTCCTCAGAACTGATTGCCCCAGTAGGAACACCAGTCTAAGGAAACTCAAGGTGTAACTTGTACATCTAGGAGGGTAAAGGGCTAGGGGGATAGAGGGAGAGAGAATACTGCAGTAGTGAAGGCAAGGACATCTACTGTTATGGTAAGATTTTACACAACTGTACTATATCCTTACATTCACTGCTGCAGTATTCCTAACATATGGGAGAGTGCCAAAGCTCAAGAGGAAACTTGGGAGGAGAAAGGAGCAGAAGAGTCCAATAAAGAGCCATAAAGAATGGCTCTAGCAAAACCAGCCCTAGCTCTAGAAATATCATCCAACTTGTAGTGCTTGGTAAAAGTATACACAGAAGTCCAGGTAGCTGCTTCAAGAATAGAATTAGTATCTAAGCTGTAGAAAAAAAATTCCAGAAGAAGCCACAGCTCTAACATAACGAGCCTTTACAGAAGAAGGAAGGCTCTTTCCATGAAAAGTGTCACAAAAGAAATAGCCTTTGAAATCCAAGAATAACTAGTTTGCTTGAAATCCAAAAATAAATAGTTTGCTTGGATGCAGCTAATCCTAAAGACCTGGGATGAAATTAAACAAACAACTGCTCAGATTTTCTAATAGCCTTAGTCTTATCCAAATAAAATTTAAGTTGTCTTTGCACATCCAAAGTTTGTAGCACTGTCTCACTGTCAGAGTATGGAGTGGGGAAAAAGTAGGCAAATGAATAGACTGATTAAGTGACAACTCATTAACCACCTTAGGCATAAAAGAAGGATTAGTATATAAGGACACCTTGTACTCATGAAATATCAAAAAAGTAGGACAAGCCATAAGAGGCTGAAGCTCAGACACCCATCTGGCAGAAATAAGAGCTAACAAAAGAACAGTCTTCCAAGAACAATGTTGCAAGGAAGCTGAAGCAGCAGGCTGAAAAGGAGCCTGAGTCAACTTCTCCAAAACAGAATTAAGATCGACCGCCAGAAGTCAAAAGGAATGTCATCAAAAGAGCACTACTCATCAACTGAGAAACAGCCTCAGCACATCTTACTTTAAAAACAAACAAAACACAGTTTTTTTTTTTCAGGGGGCCAAGCCCCACAGTATAACCTGCTAATTCCATATACTATCAGCAATATTGGGGTAAGGGCAAATTTCTCAACCCCTGGATTTGTGCAGCCTGACACATCTGTCAGTCAACTGCCGAGTCGACCATATGCAGTCAGCTAGACAGCTGTCAGCCTAAAACACACTCCATCTACACCCATATATATTTAGCCTTGAAGACATGAAGTGCACTGCATTTCACTTGATATTGATACCGTTAAGTTTAAAAACCTAACCAGACTCCCCATCTTTAATGAATGGAATGAAGACATATAGTGCAATGAACATACAGTTTTGGTAAATACAAGTGTTTATTGTGTATATGTGCAAATCATTGGTTGTAATTTATCTTTTGACTGCATTATCACAGTAGTAAATCCTGTTATACAGATGCGCAACAGATTTTCCTTGATTAAATAATTTGCACAGTAAACATCCGGTAATATAGACTACATTTATAGTGTAATAGCCAGAGAAACAATTAACAAAACCCTTTCTCATAGAAAAATGGTATATGAAAGTGTTTTTTTATGAATTTGTTTTAATTGGATAAGACTCTTCATATAATTCAGTGCTTTCAACTTACTAAGTCCAGCATGTGCCACCCAGCCACACATAATCTGCTGTATCAGTTACCTACCACATCTTCTATTCAATCCTGATACCTATATAGCAGTAGCTCTAAGACTATGCCTCACTCTCAGAATATTTAATCTGCTGCTGTCCATCCTTCCCTCTCTACTGCAATACTACAATACTGTATTGTTCACACATTCGCTATTACCCCATGTCATCAACTGTATTCTTGTTTGGCTTGCATACTTAAAATGTAACATTTGTATAACAGGTATTATCTATTTTATTCTATCACCTATTCTGTAATGTAGTGTTCTGTACCATTGCTACTTGATTTCTGTATTTTGAGTCTGTAGCTTTATCATGTTGACTGTTTTTGGAGCTTTTCTCCCTGGGCCTGTACTGAAAACAGGCACACCCTGGCCCAGATAATTCTCCCGGTAAACAAATGCAAATAAATAATAAATAAAATAAATAGTAAATAAACCTGTTGGCTCACGGAACAATTGTAACAAGGGGAAGACGGTACTCCTCTTAATGAATAGAGCTCACACTTGGGGAAGACAGTACTCCTCCTCTGAATGAATAGAGTTTACCCTTGGGGAAGATGGTGCATCTCTTAATGAAAAGAGTTCATGTTTAAGGACCATGGTACTTCTGTTAACTTCACTAATGAAGACAGTTCATGTTTGGGGAAGATGGTACTCCCCTTAATGAACGGAGTTCATGTTTTGGGAAGATAGGGTAGTCCTTTTAATGGCCCTCATTATTAATATTAATAGGGATCATGTTAAAAAAAAAAAAAAAAAACACTACAAAGTCTTTGAACTTATACACAAATTCTGGTACATCCCCAGATTTTTGAACTTATATACAGTTTGTGGCACATCCCCAGATCTTCGAATGTATACACAAACTGTAGCACATCCCCAGCTAGAAAGAACAGTTTTGTTTTGCCTTGCAGAGTGATAATAACATAACATTTATTTATTTATTTGTCTTTGTTTCCTGGGAAAGTCCTTCTGGGTAATACCTATTTTTAGTGGAGGCCCGGGGAGAAAAGCTCCATTTGTTTACATTACATTATACTAAGTTCCAGTTAAACACACAGTAGTTACATTTCTGTTCACATTTATACACAAACAGTAGTTACATTTTTACATTCTAAGATTTTACAAGAGGTGGAGATTACTAAAAAAGAGAAAACCAACATGCAACTTAATGGATTGCAGAGACAGCAGTTATACATAAAAGTAATTTCAGTGATAGGTTGAGAATATTCTGTTTAAGGTGAATATTTGGAGAGTATCATATGGTGAGCACAAAGTCTCAACCTTGAGTTAAGCATGTGCAGGACCAGGACTGGTTAAGATGCTGTTTAAGCAGTGGTTTAAAACTATTTAGTTTGTCAGAGAGTTTTATTTGTGTGGGGATTCTATTCCAGAGTTTAGCAATGTATTGGGAGTAGAGCAAGTCTCCTGCAACATTATTTGACTTATTTGTAAGAAGAATTTTTTACTAGAATGGAGGTCCCTTGCTGGACGGTAGGGCAGTAATAAGTTATGTAGTGCAGGGCATTTCTCTGGACGATGAATGAGCTTGTTTGCTGTAGTTAGTTGTGAATATGTTAGGTAGTTGTATAATTCAAGCTAGTTTAATCGCTTTAAGCTATGACAATGTTGGGTCCTATGAAGGAGATTGGTGGCAAACTGAATTATTTTATTGTAGCAGGAGGTAAGTTTCTTTCTTAGAGTATTGTTTAAGTTTGTTAGGATAGGAGTGGTGTATAAGAGAGTTGGCAATAAGAAGGTGGTGGCTAGCATTTTTTTGCAGTATCTATAAATTATCCACTGATTATGAAAAAGGAGCCAAATGGAGAGATGATAAAATCAGCAAAAGGAGAGCAGTGCTGCTGGAATTGAATTCATCCTCAAGTCTTGGTGAATATCTTCATGAGGTGGACCCTGTTTTTCACAAAATCTCACCAAGATGGCACTGATATATATAGACTGTATTTTATATTGCATATATGATGGACAGAAGTAGGTTACAAATTAAGGAACAGTAAAAAAGAAGAGAAGCCCAGTTATGAAGTATAGGAGTAAACACACCAAGGCAAATGGCCAGAAAAACGTAAACTCCTAATACTGCTAAAACCACACTGAAGAAGCAAAAATCACTGTAAAATCCAGTATAGATCCAATGCTCTTTATTGTAGGTAAGCACTTTCGCAACCAGCCCTGGTTGCTTTCTCAGACCGAAGATTACAAAAAAAACATCATCCCAAACTTTAAAAGCCTTGAATCCTGTGTCACATGACTATGACCAATTAATTAGTTAAATGAGTTAAAAGAACAAGTACATTCAAAATGCAAATACACTCAAAAAGCACAAAATTTCATTCAAGGCAATATATAAAAAAACAGCTTATAATATGATGTAAAAGAAACATACAAAGAACATACATAAAAGTGCTATATATATAAAAATATAAAAATAATGCTTATATATAAAAATATATACAAATATAAAAATAATAAATTATTATTTTTATTTATTTTTAGGTTATTTATATATAAAAACTATAGACCAATAACTTGACTCCTGATGACATATAAACTGTATACTGGAATTGATGCTGACAGAGTTTATAGTCACTTAGAAGAAAACTCAAAATTATGGCAATGGAACAAAATGGTAATAAAAGAAAGTCATGTGGAGCAAAGGATCCTTTGTTGCTAAATCAAGTCTTAGTGGAGAACTGTAAAAAGGGGAAGAATCTAAGTATACCATGGATAGACTCCAAAAATGCATTTGACAGTATCCCACATTCATTGATAAGAGTGCTTAAAAATGTATGAGATACACCCTACACTGCTAAACTACATCACAGTGACCATGAAACAGTGGTAAACCACTTTGCAGTTAAGCCAAGATAAAGGACAAATTATTATTCCAGGGATAAAAATCCAAAGGGGGATATTCCAGGGGGACTCTCTGTCACCACTGCTCTTCTGCCCTGCCGTTAACCCATCAAGCTGTCTGCTTAACAAATTAGGTTAAGGCTATAATTTGGCTCCCAGAAAGCAAAACAGTGTAAAGATATCTCACCTTCTCTTTGTCGATGATTTAAAACTGCATAGTTCATCAGATGCGGAACTGAAAGCACAACTGCAATTAGTCAAAGCTTTTTCAGATGATAATAAGAAATGTCATTTGGTCTTGATAAATGTGCAAAAGCAACCTTTAAAGCTGGAAAGCTGCAGCACCAAGAAAACATCAGTTTGATTCACAAATGTGATATAAAAGAACTTGAGCAAGAGGGAGTGTATAAATATTTGGGAATCAATGAAGGTTCAACAATAAAACATGAACAAATGTGAATAAAACTCAGTAAGGAATATTTTAAAAGACTTAAATTAATCCTGAAATCAGCATTGAAATCTAGGAACAAAGTTCAAGCTATAAACCAATTTGCTCTTATTGTCCTAACTTACATTTTTGGAGTGACTGACTGGCCCCAAAAGGTGTTGGATAGATCAGACAGGAAAACAAGAAGGATGCTTCATGCTAATTAAATGATTTATAAAAATCAGTGCAAACCAAGATTACATATTCCCCATTCTGAAGGAGGTATGGGCCTCCTTGAAATTGATTACATGTATAGATCTACGCTCTACAATCGTGGGACTGCATACATATCTGCTGACCTCACAAAACCCGAACATAGTGAAAGTTTTGAAACATGAGGGGAATAAATCAAAGATGACTTCCCTTCTTAGTCTAGCAGAAGCATATCAGTGTCAAGTGGGAAATGAAATCAAACCAGAAGTAGATAAATATCAGGCAGCAACTGAATGTGCCAAAACAACAAAAGAAAGAATATAAGGTGAAGAATCAGATGAGAAGGCAAGAAATGTGGAAAATGCATAAATATAGTTGCAAGTATAGAAAACTCTGGGAACAACCTCATGTTGATCAGGATCAAATGTAGGAATGATTAATGAGAGGTGAATTCAAACCAAAGGATGAAAGATTAATATTGGTGGTCAAAGATCAGACTACGTACACGTTGGTTTACAAAGTCCATTGAACATGTGGGAGAAACAGACAAATGTAGGTTTTTTTTAAAACAGAATTGGAAACAGTTGCACATCTTGTTGCTGGTTGTGACATACTAATGGCAGAAGGACTGTATACTGAAAGTCACAATAATGTGGCGAGCCTTTTGCACTGGGGATTATGCAAATATTATAATACTGAAGTAGCTAAAAAACACTGGAAACGTGAGCCACAAGGCATCATAGAAAATTATGAAGTCTACATCACATGGGATCCCCCATTACCAACAGTTCAAAAGACAGATGCGAGAAAACCAGATACTGTGGTCCATGAAAAGAAGACAAAAGTAGCAATGCTCATTGAAATTGCTACACCCAGTGACTACAGTGTCTTGTGTACAGACAGTCACAAAGTCATAAAATATCAGGATTTACAGGCAGAAATGAGAACAATGTGGAAGAAAGATAACCGGACTTCCAGTAGTAATCAGAGCAATGTGTCATAAAAAATAATCTACAATTGTATTTAGATATGTTATGAATACATGTAACTCCATATGAATTGCAGAAGGAGTCATTACTGGGTACATTGCAGGTGAAAGGTGCCCTTTCCCCACTGTGACACAATCTTGGATTTGGTATATATAATTAATGGGGGGGGGGTGCGCCCTCCCACACAAGGAGTGTTGTGGGAGGCACAGCCCTCCACATAAGGAGAGTCGGTGTTTACCAAATCCTCAGCCCCCCACAACCCCCACTAATTATATATATCTACTCCGAGAATACGCTACAGTGGGAAAAGTGCAGGTTTTCTTATCCCTACTTATCAGTAAGTATGTACTCAATTCCTTTCCCTTTATGCTGTCCAACTATGATCATTTGGCCTTTCAAGGAACGGCAGTTTTGATGGTCTACATACGATGAATGGGTGTTCGATGAATGTTCTATTCTTTCGGTAAACATAGACCCAACTTTCTTGAACTCTACACAACATTACACTGGACATTTCCTCGACATTATCATCATGTCAACAATGTAATTGTTATACACTGTAGTTTTGCTTACTGTTAAAATGGTTTTATTTCACACTTGGTGTAACTGGCATTTTACTAACCCTTAAAGTGGACCTGTTTCCTACCTGTAAGGGCAGTTCCTCACAACATATATCCCACATGAATGATGCAATATATTACCAATTTTGTGATTTTCTTTGGGCTACCACTGGTACAAGTCCAAGGTTTTACAAAAATTATGTTGTTACTCTTCATAAGAGCTTGAAAAAGATAATATATTTTACATTAGGCTTTTGAGCACTTTCTGAGCACTTATTTAATAGCTTGCAACCAGCAAACATCTTACTACTTCTGCTGGCTTTTGAAATGGATCTATTGCAAAAGAAAAGGAAACCTGCAGTTAACATTTCCTTACATAATGTTAGTCTGTACAGAATCTCCTGCAAAATATAAGAACTTATGACCACCCTCACATTCCTTTTCAGGGTCCAACCTGTCAGCACAGAGTTGTTTTTTTTAAGTTTGTGTCTAAAAGTATAAAGGAAGGCTCTTTTTTAACCGGTGATCTTCCACCTAAATTCTTATAGATGGCCCAGTTCTAGCGGTATTAAGAAATATAGCCCTGACTACAGTCCAGGTGACCTGAATTCAGTTAGTGTCTCGAAAGTATATTGGAGCTTGAAGGGGAGGATAGGAAATCCTACCATAGGGGGCATGAAGCCAGCCACAAATTGCAACATTCCCTCAGAGGAATGATTGCAAATGCACAGGAGTTGGTGTAGGATAGCATGCACTCACAGTGGGAAGATATAGGGCTATAAATGGATACACCATCATTGTTGAGATGCCAGACAGGGCACAAAATGCCCTCATGGCTGCCTGAATGATGCCCTCAACTGGACAGCTTTCATCCACATGCTGGGGATACCCAGTACTAGTCCAAATGGCAGGAGGCCCGATGGTTGTCAGGCAGAGGGAAAGCTACAGAAGAAACGTATGCATACATACAGAGGCTGGCTTCTTATATCAGAAACTCTGTTTGGCTTATTGACTGTAGTATTATAGACTGTAAAGTGCTACAGCTATGCAAGTCTGCAATTATTTTAATCACAAGGGTGGTATCTTTAACCAAGTTAATATCTATAGACATGTTGCAATCCTCCATTCTATAGCAAAGGTATTAAAAGAAAGTTGTCCCTTCCAATTAATTTCCAGTCTATTAATGCTCTCCCTTCTTTCTGGAAAACCATACATTTCTCAGTGATTATGTATTAAACAGTATTCTTGTTAACATAAAATCATATTACAATCTATCTTCACATAGGCATCTTTCTGAGGTCTTGCTTGCTTCTTATGCTGACAAAGGCTTTTGATACAGTCGGATTTTCCCTTATGAGGGATAGGCAGAGAGCTGAGGGTGTTTACTAGGGAGGAGTGATGTTATTTTTAGAACTCCCTGTTGGGTTGTTGACCATTTTGCAAGGTGGGTGTTTGATACAGCAGGACATAATAGGATGTTTTTTGTGTGTGTGTTTGTGACTCATATGAAGCTTTCATGTGCTGAGCCCACAATCATTCACTAGGTAATGGCTGTACACTGCTATGTATTGTCTGTAGGGCACATAAAACTTCATCTGCATAAAGCACTACAGTCATTACAAACATGGTTGTTTGATGGTGGTCTATTAATGGAGTTCTTCCAAATTCAGTGCCTTGCTGATCAGTCCTAGGTCCTATCCTCAGGATAGATATTTGTTCTTTTTTCTCATTTCAAAGGATAACATACATATTTCTATTGTGCAAAAAGTTTCTATATCTTGGACTCTCTCTGACTTGATCATGACCTATCCTATAGTGTATATATAGTTAGAAATCTCTAGAAGGTTCACCAACATATAGGTATTCTTTACAAGGTCAGATAGCACCTTACTATGACATTGAGGCTTAGAGGCTTTGCATCTCACCATTCATTTTATAACATCATCTGCTGTTTGTCAGTGTGGCAATGTGCAACCTGAAACATGTCTTTTATAGAGTCTATGAAGAGACAATAAAAATATTGCAAGGTTAACTGCAGGTGCACCACCTTGAGTTCTTCATTTCTACAGATTATCTCACTTTAGGTGCCACTATTTTGAGTGAACAAAACTACCCTTGTTCAAATGTACCTTGCTTTCCACACACTACACAAAGACTAGAGTCAAAAAGTTTCTTCAATGGCATCTCCTGTCAGGATGACTAAGTATTAAAATCAGTTTAATCCGATAGTGTGTAGGACATTCCAGCAGTGCTACTGGAACAATACTTTGAGATCAGAAGTTCCTTGAATTTACAATTTTGTTTTGAAGCAGTCCCCATAGTGTAATGCCTGTGGTTGTATGTAGAGAACTTTATGATCTGTTTATATGCTATTCTATTAATCCCCCCTTCCATGGATAAACATACTCATGCTGGGTGAATTCTGACTAGCAGCACTGCTGCATATGAACACTTTAGATTCAAATGCTCAACTATATTATTAAATGGATAAATTAATTAGAATGTAGGTGCAGTTAGGGTACCTGAGACAGATCTGTGCACTACTTAATGTTTACTTCTCATGTGATTATTATTTAGATTAAATTTATTGACCAATACATTTTTATTGATGGATGCTCATTTGGCTGAAACAGTCGAGAAGGAAGAACCAAGGATCATTTTATCTGAGTGTGAATGAAGTCTCCAACAGGATCTTGTTAGGGAGGATATTGGAGACACACTCCTGCTGGTTATACCTATGGCTTCAACCCCAAGAATTATGCATTTTGGCTCTCTTAAGTAACATACACAGAAAACCAAACATACCTCCCCCTCTACTACCCCTCTACTACCCCTTCGAGTCAGAAAAGGAACAAGGAAGATGGGTTTAATTTTTCTCAAGGGTTATTTAAAGCTATTCAGTCCTTTCAATCCCTTCTTCCTGCGTCTTCCATTATCTATTCCTGTTAAAAGCAAGAAAGTTCCTTCCTTTTCTGTAGAGGAGGATTTATTTTATTCTTTCAACAAAGTACTTAACTATGTTTTCCAGATTCATCTTCCCACCATACGTAGTTATTGTCTCATTACCCTAAAGTGGTAATTTTCTTTGGTGACAAAATAGATAAAATGAAACATTTTTTGAAATGTAAGGGTACATATATGTTTCTGCCCCCCTCCCCCAAGAAAAGGTACTATGAGTCACTGAATATGGACACTCTTAAGCCTGCTGCTATACCTTCAGTTCTGGGGGATTTGGAGCTTGACTTCTGTGCTACTTCTATGTCCCTAGATTCTCAGCATCTACTCCCTAAAAAGGACAGGTTTTATAGGTTTCCTGATTTGCACAAGTTCCCCTTTAGATATCTCTCTTCTGACCCTGCTGTCGTATCTTTGGATGATGATAAAGGTGAGAACCTTTCCCTCTTCTAACCCAGTCCATAATGGTAAAGAGAGCAGAGTTCTTGATAGGTTTGGCAGAAGGTGTACACTTTTTCTAACCTAGCCTTTAGAAACATAACTGCCAAACCTATTTGTCTAAGGGCAAACCTTAACCAGACTTCCTAACTGTGACTTGAAATCTAATGTTCTGGACATGCTTATCTCTGTCTCTTGGGTTGTTAAACATACACAAATGTAGTTATGATGCTGTAGATGCTGTCTCCAGGGCAGCTTCAAACAGGACAGTTATGAGAAGACTTCCCCCCCTTTCTTCTTGTTTCACTGAGGATGTGAAAGCTCACTTGTTAAATGCTCCTCTGGAGAAGGGATTCCTTTTTGGCAACACCTTTGCTGAAGTTTGCAGAAAGTTAGAGGAGAGAAGTAAAGTTGTACATAATGTTAAAACAGATTAAATTTATCTCCAGTTCCCAAATTTAATGGCGGTATCAATCCAGTCAAGGCCCATGTTTGATAGGGTCATCAAATTTGGGTAGTAGAAATCTGTAAATGAGCAGATTAAAAAGAAATGGCAAGAGTAAATCAAAAATAAATCTTACTGGGATTCAAGGATCCATATCCCAAAGAAAAAAATCTGACTGTATTTTCCACCTACTCCCTTCCCCTCCCCAGTGCTACCTTCCTCTGAACATTGTACAAAAGCTTTCTCTATACCTTCTTGCATGGCAATCAATAATAACAAATTCTAGGGTTTTAAAAATCAAAAAGAAGAGTTACAGAACTCCAGTGGGTATCCCCCCACCATCTCATTAAGGGTCCATCAGCCTCCAAAAGACCACCTTCACCTCATGCCTCAAATCACTGCAGAGTTACTACACCAGAGGGTCCAATCAGAGTGATGGGTACATGAATTTTATTCAGACTTTTCAGGGTCTCCAGGAAAAAGCGGACTTGGTAGCCCATTCTGGTTTTAGCCAAGCTACATCCATTTCTTCTGATTCCAAAACATTCTAAATGTAGGTATCTCAAACTCTTCCGTATTTTTTCATCTCAACCATTTATGGTCACTCTAGACCTTAAAAATGATTCCTTATATATTTCTAATCACAAATGCAATGATCTTTTTTATGATACTTTGTCTTGGGAACACATTATCATTTTACTAATTTAATCTTTGAATTTTCCACTACCACAATAGTCTTTATGAAACACCTTGTTCTAGTGGTAGCCCATTTTAGGCTTCAGTGCTTACGCATACTCCCTTATCTGGATGACTTCCTTATATCAGCCTCAACCAGTTAAGATACTTTGACAGCCTTACAATATACTATGTATCTTCTCAGCAACCTAGGTTTCATTCTGAACCTAAAAATTCACTCCTGATTCCAACTCATAGTAATTTCTTGGATGCCTTCTAGACAACTGCCTGATAGTGGCACTTCTTTCTCCAGAAAAGCGGCAAACATACCATTAGCACTTCTTTAATTGTCTCTTCAAACTATGTCCACTGAAAGTGAATTTCGGAGTGTTCTAGGTTTCATGACCTACTCTATCCTTATGATTCCACATGCCAGACTTCACATGAAAAAGATCCAGTATAAAATTGAGCCCAGCACTCTCATACTCTATCATTATAATTCCAGTTCTCAACTTTGTAAAAAAGGAACTCCTTTGGCGGGCCAATCAAGATCCATGCAACCCAGGACTCCCTTCCTTTCTTCCCAATTCCTCTGAGACATTGGGCACTGGTGACTCTGACATTACTTGGGGTGCTGTTTCTCAAGGTGTCACTTGGCAAGGAATTTGGGAGACACAGGACAGAAACAAACCCATCAATAGGAAAGATATAATAATGCTAATAAATGCCTTGAAAATCTCAATCAATATTGGTCTCCAAAAACTCTTTTAACACCATTGTGATGTGGTACACAAACAGAGAGGAACAATATAATACCCCCTTCCTTTTGCAGACGGGCCATGGTTGTCTGGGGCATAGCAATTCAGCACAACTTATTTCTTCAGACAACATTAATTCCATCCCAGTAAAACACTGTAGCAAACTCTTTGAGCAGACTGATGACAGACCCTCATGAGTGGATACTACGTTGAGAGATCTTCCTGCAGATTGCCCATCAGTGGAGAATCTCTCAAATAAATCTGTTACCCTCCAGTCTGAACAGACAACTGAAACAATTCTGTTCCGGGTCACTTAGCAAAAGATCTAGAAGACAGATGTCTTTTCAATCTCCCTGGTTGGACGTATTCTGTTATGCTTTACCCCTTTCTTCTCATTTCCAGAGTCCTTGAAAAGATCTGAAGTGACTGTCCAAAGATGTTATTGGTGACTCTGTTTTGTTCAGACAGCACTGAATGTCCCTTCTCATGTAACTGGCAAGGGGCAGTTATCAAAAGCTTCCTCGCAGAGTGGACTTGCTTACACAGCACAGTGGATTTCTTATTCATCCCAGTATTTAAAATCTCAATCTAACTGTGTGAATGGCAGGCTTTTGATCCCTTTAAAGCATGTTTTTTTTCTGAGAATGTAAAACAGGTGTTAAAGGAGGTAAGAAAACCTTCTACTAGGAAATTTTATTTATCCAAACAGAAAAGATTTTCTTTAGGTATCAAAATTGGGGCCAGAGCCCATCTCCTTCAGGAGCAACTCTTGATTCTCCAGTATCTATGTGAATTGTTCAATTCTGACCTAGAGCACACTTTGATAATGGTACATTTCTTGGTCATTTCAGCCTGTCTGCCACTGGAGCCCCCACTTTCTTCTTTCTTCTTTATGTCAAGTCATACAATTTTTAAAGGGGGTTTTGCATATCAGACCACCAAGAAAAAAAGGCTCCTTCTTTGGCTTTGAATTATATTTTAGAAAAGTTAACTTAACCTCCCTTTGAGCCTGTAGTCAGTTTTTTCTATAGTTTTTAACCCAGATGACTGCTTTGTGGTAGCCTTATCCTCTCCAATATAGTATCTGAATTACAGGCCTTTCTGTCTCCTCAGCCTTTTTTGATTTTTTTCACTATAACAGGGAGAGTCTCAGAACAATTCCTTCCTTAATGCCTAAAGTTGTCTCAAAAATTTACTTTTAGAGGAGGTTAGAAAGGATTGTAAGACAGATTGGATAAGCAATTCACAAAGAAACAATGGGAGGATATATGCATGTCTCCCAAATATGCAACAAAATGTAGAAGATTTAGGATTTTTGCTTGGAAATTTTTATGTAGATATTTTTATACCCCCCATGTAGACTCCAGAGAATTTTTCCTCAGGTAGACAGCAAATGATGGAGGTGTGATGGGGAAGAAAGCAATACTTGGGAACATATTTTCTGGGAGTGTGGTGGCTTGGTGGACTTTAAGGATTCCCCATGGGGTGCACTGCTGGAGATGCTGGGTGGGCAGATTGGTGTGAAGAGGAAGATGATTTTTCTGAGCTGTTATACAGAATCGGAATTGCCCAGACACAGTAAGGCCTTGCTGTGTCTAATAATGATGGCTGCCAAAAAAAGCAATTACTAGAAAATGGAATTCAAAAGTTAAATCAACTATATTAGAAGCCAGTGAATTTAGTAACAGAGATAAAACAACTGGAATTTAGATATTTAGAAAAGGGTAGGAGCAAACTACACAGGAAAAAATGTGAATTGTGGGAAAAATGAATACAGAGGAGGAATGAGGTTTAAAAGAAGGCAGGACTTAAATGAGCTAAGTAATGTTTGACTGGAAATGATTGGGTAGATTATAAGTGATGTATAATGTTTGCAAATGGGAGTTTGCCAGTATGGTTTGTGATGTAAAATGCTTGCAACTAGGATTATGTTGGTGTGATTTGTTTTCAGTTATATAAATGTATGATTGCTTATGTCATAAGTGATAGTTTAATAAAGAGGTTTCTTGTTTGAAAAAGGGGCAGGAAATGAATAATGTACGTAATGTTTCTTAAATTATATGATATATAGCAATATATGTGAAGTATAATGTTTGTTATTACAGTTTGATTACTTTTGTATACATATAAATTTGCCTATGTCACGTGATAATTCAACAAAGGTGTTTATAAAAAAGAATTTACTCTTAATCATGCTATCCAGCTTCCTGTTTTCTATCCTGATCTTCAAAAATGGAGAAATGTTTTTTTTTTATGGCTTGACTGTACATAGACAGTTGAGATATTACCTGGACAAAACTAAACACTTAGAAAATCTAATCAACTTCTTGTGTCATATGATCGTAATAAAAAAGGGACAAGTAGTATCTAAAATATCTCTAAATTACTTTCTCATTCTGTTTAGTTCTGGTGTTCTAACAATGGCAAGAATCCTCCTCAGAATGTCAAGACTCGTGTTTTTGTTCCAATTGCCTCTTCGGGGGCTTTCTGGAAAGGTGTAGACTGTAGAACCTTTCTAGAAACAGCTACCTGGTCCAGATTTAAAACATTTACCAAACCTTACAAACTGGTGGTATTTACAGCACCAGAACAGGCTTTGCTACAGCTGTTATTCAGGAAATTCTGGACTCTGTTCCTTCTCCATCCAGCCACGCTTCTTGAGCTTGTAATGACTACTGCAACAGGAATCTAAAGAACGTAGTACAGTTTAGTTAAGTTGCCATAATAGTAGGTGTTTGACTAGATCACTGTTGCAGTACTAATACCCTCCCTCTCTCCCCATAAATAATCTCCTCCCTGCCCTGGGGTGCAGTATTATTTTCCTTGTTCTTTCCTTAGAACACTCTACTTTGAGCAGCTGGCTTTAGCCTCCCTTTTTGGGACAAAAACTCTTGAGTTTTGGTGCATCCATACATCCCTCTTATACCTACACATCCTCTCATTAATGAGGCAGATGTAAAGCACATGAGGAAGGTGCCTGAAGATTTGTAGAATGGCCACATAACAGTTACCTTGTCAGGATACAATACAGGATACAGTATGTAATGACTACAGCAGCATTGATCTATTCAAACATGCACTGTTATGATGAGTTAACTTCACAGCTCTACTTTTCCCACCAGTGACAGGTGGTCATGGATTGCTAAACAACATCTTTCCTGATTTTGGTAAACTTTTTAAACTCTGCCTTCTTTATTTGTTCTTCCAACCACATTAACATACCTTTAGCGTTTGCTGTCTTAGGAATTCAGTGATGTCAGCTGCAAAGTCTTTACTTAGGCTATGTATTCTATGTTGTCCTTCTACATTTTTTAAATGTGTTCTTTCTTACATAAGCTTTTTTCTAGTATGGCTGATGATTCAATACTTTGTTACATGGACAGTATCCTAGGGTTATGTTTCAAAAGCAGTTTCCTTTGTCAAACCTCTGATTCTTAAAGTTCTACTATGAAAGCCTAAATAACAAGATGCCAAGGAACTGCATTGCTGAGCACAAATGGCTAAAATACCAGAAAGACAGAGAATCAAAGTATAATTGCCCCCCCCCCCCCACACACACACACACATCCCATTTGGGGTGCAAACCCTCTACACCACTAGAACTTATGTATAACAACTCCATGGCCAAAACATAAAGAAGGGAGAAATCTCGACAAACTAAGGAATCACTGCTGGTGAACACAAAGTAACTGCATCAGCAGTGGTTTCTTATAGAAAATAGTTTTCAACATTTTGAACTTTGGTGTATTGTGGCTCAGACATTTGATGCTTGGAGAATGTGAACTTGGCAACCTGTGTAGAAGCTAGTTCTTAAGGCATCCAGATTCATAATGTTGCCCCTTACATACTGAGTGCTGTATTATATCACACCTAGTTTTGTGTTATAAGCTATAATTTCTGTATTTCTCAGGGGCTATGTGTGAAGAGTAAATATATTTTTCTCTATTGTTTTGAGACTCATCTAACTTAATGTTTTAATCTCCAAAGAGCTGTATCTTCTTTGTTTTAGAGTATTTACATTCTTTTCTTGGAGGTAGCCTAAAGAACTTACTTTTCTGTGTTCCTCAATGTCTCTTTCTCTACCTGTTTCACTAATATTTAATTTGCAGTACTTTTGTAAATACTTTTATAGATGTGGTCTTAAAGAATACTGATTATGAAATTAAAACATTTTATTTCCTGAATGTAAAGATAAGGAAAAAAGGTAGCATAAAATTTGGATCAGTACTACTAGCAGTATGGAGTTTTGTAATCCAGTTAAGCTTATTTAACTACAATGCACTAACCTCTGTAAAATCACTTAAGCTACATTTCCAGAGTTACACCCCACCCGCTTGTTATTAGGCTACTTTTTTATGACTGTATTTTATTTTTGTGGAATGTATTCTTCATCTCCAAATGCCTGTTTTCCATCTTTTGATGTTAAGGGACAGCCCCACCCCATGCATTCCTTAACCCGAGTTTTGATTTCCATTCATTAATAATTAACCTTTTTAACACTTTTTATATTTTAGAAAGTGGCGCTATAAAATACAGTTAGCTGACTGATCAAACAGCAGTATTCAGTGAGATGATAATTTTACATAAAGCCTGCTTGACTTTTAAAAGAAAAGGTGACAGTAATAATTAAATAGTATTTTGCAACATTGCCTGCCTATCACTTTCAGCTACTCATCACATTTTATAAGCACCATAAAATTCAGGATTTCACTCTGGCCCAAAGGCAATGATTGATAAAGCCCTGACTGTGATTATATAACCCAATTTCAGTTAGCAGCTTGGGAAATTAAAGGGTCTGGATGAGTGCGTGGATGAGAGTAAGTGACTGTTGCTGGCTTGCCCATCCTGGGGAAAGAGAGGGGCTAGACCCACTACATTGATGAACCCAGTCAGCAATCTTGAATATTACTGCAGAACACAGCACAAACTGTTGTAGTGGCTGGATGCCGCATGTAGAGTCAGGAGGCTCACATGCAGATGCATGTTCCCTTCCAGATTACAGCATACATAGCCATTAGGCATCATGAGGATATGATTAGATGGAAAGGGAGGAGGGGCCATGTGGCTCCCCACATTGGACTATTCCTTACCTCCCAATCCTCACCCAGGGAAATGAATGGGCCAGTTGGGCTTAGTCCTGAGTTAAGAATTAATGGGAAATAGAACTGGCTTAAGATGGAGTGTGGTTTTCACTAGTTCTGGGGAATGAATGAGCCAATTGGGTGGAGGAAGTGGTGTTTACCTCACAGATACAAGTTACAGGGTTTGATTCTCACCTTTGAGGAAATTTTTTTTAAATTTAAAATTGCCCACAAGGGCAGCTAGCCAAGTAATTACCAATGAACCTATGAAATAAATCTATATTTCATCTTTTTTTTTTGTCTGTCACTCAATACTGTTCAGGACAAAGACAGTTATGTTAATGAGTTTCTTAGTGCTTTTGCAATGTATGTATGACTTACTTGGTGTACAGTACATACATGTTTCACATATAGTGTCACACTATAATAGCTGTACAGCTGTTTTTGATATGCACTGTTACCACTGCCAGCTCTACCTTCATCTTTTCACCATTTCACATTTGTGTAGACTTAACTTTTGGTGTGCAGTTTAAATCATACTGTCTTCTCTTTAGTCCCATCAGGTTACAAGATAAACAATCTTTCTTTCGGCTTTTCACAGTTAGGGGTCGCCACAGCGGAACTCCGGTCCGCTAATGATTGGCAGTAGAGTTTTAAGGTGTCAAGATGCCAGCTCGACACCCAACCTTCAACGAAGGCACGCCCATTCACGCATGTCTTTCGAATGCCATTCGACCGTGAGAAGGACATACAGACTCCACACAGAAGGCGCTCCAGCCGAGAATTGAACTGGAGAACCTCTTGCTGTGAGGCGACAATGCTGCCGCTGCACCTCTATGGCTTATAACAAGTTAAAACTTGTAAAGACCTAAAAAAGTGCCCAGCAGCTGCGTAGTGGTACTGTTTGAGTTTGAGAGACTATTATATGTGATGACATACAGGCATTACACCAGAAGCTGGAGTCATCTCTAATGACATAAGGAACATGTGAGCTGGATAAATTCTTATAGGAATCAGGGGGTGTATGACTGACAATACCCAAGCCACACTAACAAAGACCTTACAAAGTCTGTATTTGTAAGAAATGCATCCTTCTTCCTCACTATAACAAAATGTAGCACAAATGTTCACTTTGTTATACATTCAACAAAGAGCTATAGACTTTGCAAACCTAAATTTCTGTCTCTTAAGCCAAACACAGGGAGTCAAAACTATTCATGTTTGGTCAAATAAATAAATTAATGTAAACAGAAAAAAAAGAAGTAAGTCAAAGCTTGTCAATGGAGAAAGTCTTCAGCTGGTTAAAAATTTATATGCTAAATATATACACCAAATTAGCTATGAATTACATTAACTTTAACACAGAAATGACTGTGTTACTAAGTGCTTTAAGGCAACCATCTGCACAAGAATAGGATCATAGGAAGTTACTAGGCTAATGGCCCTGGGTCCCTTCCAAGCCTAGCCAAGAGTTTATCCCCAAAAAGAAACCTCAGTCAGCACCTGTTGCCCCTGTCAATGAGGGACACAGGTGGAACCCCTGGAACAAATTTGGGGTTTCCCATCCACTCATCAAGGTTGCGCTTGAAGAGGGTCAATGAGGTGCTCTGTTTGACATGTATGGGAAGTCTATTCCAGAGATGGGGCAGCCTGTGGGAGACAAATCTGTCTCTCCAGCAGGTTTTGTTGATGTCACATATTAGATTCAGGCCTTTTGAGCTAGTACTGCATGAGGGGTTAGACTTATGGATATGAAGCATCTCTAGTAGGGCAGGGTCTGAGATTGCCTTGCAGGTGAGACACAGATCATCCCTGAGCAATCTGTATGATACCGAGTAGAGTGATAGTGATTTGAGCCTGTCAGCATAGGACAGGTGTTGGAGGCCATGGATTCTCTTTGTGAGGTATTTCAGTGGCCTTTCCAGTTGGTGCAGATGTTTGGAGAGGTACATCCCAAATGAGGCGTTATACTCAATTATTGGTCTAATGAGGGAGGATTATAGAGAGGTAATAACCTCCTTTTTTCTGGATGCAATGCCTTTACTTATGAGATGAAAAAAGGCTTTTTTGATTGCTGCTGCTACATGATGGTCAAATGTGAGGTTGTTATAAACCTGAGTGCCCAGGTCTCTCACCACAGGTTGTGTGCTTAGGGGGTTGCCATTGGTATGGTAATCAACAGGGTTCATGTTTTTGTTGAATAGTATGATGATACTTTTTTTTTTTTTGCATTTAGCTTGAGGCCATGACTTTGGCACCAGTTATTAGTTGCTGTGAGATCTTCTTGTAGTATGTTAGCATCATTCGGGGAGTCAATGACAGCACCCAATTTACAGTCCACAAACTTGGTCAGCCACAGGACATTTGTCTTTGCCTGGATCTCTGAGAAATAGATGCCAAACAGTAGGGGGTCCCAAGACAGATCACCGGTTAACTCCACTAGTGACAGGTCTGCTATCGGAGATGGAGGTACCTAATTTGACTTTGAGGGTCCTGTCGGTGAGCCAGTTGTCCACCCACCTGATGAGATAGGGATTTATGCCAAGTTGTGTTTGCTTTTCAATGATGCCCAAGTGGGGGATTGTGTCAAAGGGCTTGGCCAAGTCAAGGTAAGCTGTGTGTACTGACTTTCCCCTCATCTAGGGCCTTGGTGACAGTCTCAAAGAAGTCAATCAGGTTTAACAGGCAAGATCTGCCCCTGACGAATCAGAACTGAATGGTATGGTGTATTATTCAGTTGTGCTTGACTAAGATGGAAGGAAGTCCACAAAGGGTATGCTCAAAATAAAGACACATGGTTGGATTCATAATGGTTACCACAAAGTGTGGACTCAGTGTAACATTTCTGAGTGAACAGACAGCACCAAGCATTGTGGTTGGGCTGTTCTTGAATTCAGAAAGTATACACTTTGTAATAACCTTTATAAATCCCTCCAGCAGTCTATTTCTTAATAACAGTTTGTTTGTGTCTTTCGGCTTTTCCTGGTTAGGGGTCGCCACAGCGGAACTCCGGTCCGCTAATGATTGGCAGTAGATTTTCACATGCTGGCTTGCCGGGCCTAACGCACAGCCTTCAACGAAGGAAGGCCTATTCACACATGTTGCCACACAGAAGACGCTCTAACTGAGACTCGAACGGGCAATGTCTAACTGTGAGGCGACAACGCTACCGCAGCACCACCACTGCAGTCCATTTCTTAATAACAGTAATAAACTCATTATAATAAATGTAAAAATTACAAAAAGCATATATTAAACAATAAAGAAAGCAAACACATATGCAATTTTCTACATATAATAATATCCTGTAAGAACTGTTGGGAAATCCTGGACCTTCTATAGGTGGGGGTACCCTCCATTTTCAGTACAGGGCTTCAAAGCAAAACACACAAGTCTGTTACCTGCCTATAATACCTGTAAATATTATTATTAATAGATCTCAAAACACAGTATTCTGGTGTACTTTAAATATATTACAGATGGCACACAGCAAAGCCAATGTGAAACTGTCAAATATTTTGCTTAAGTTCAGTGATGTCACATATTCCATTAGTGCTGCCTACTTCAAATAAAACACCGTTCACTGTTTCAACATGCTAATATGAGTACAGCAGTTTTTGTTCTTATACCCCCATCCCATTATTGGTATATTTTATATCAAATATGGCAAATAATATGTCAAAATCTGCACAAAATTCTTAGTCAAGATTTTCTAATTTGTATTCGTAAGATCTTTATGCAGCAATTAATCAGATCCATAGTCGTCTGCAAGCCCAGCATCAGAGCCCACAAAAACTACAGATTGATTAAATGCTTCCTCTAAATTCTGTCGTACACTGAATACAATTTCCCCAAAAACTCTGTAGAAATGGTAGGAAAGTTCATCTAGCCTTAGGATGTTAGTTAGGACAATTAGTTTCTGGTCCTCGTGCAATTCATAAACCATTACTGAATGCAACAATGAAAACTCCCCCTAGATAACAAAGGCAAAGACCCAAACATAGATACCATGTCTTTACCTAAAACACGAGGTTCTTTTGAACCTGTTTCAAAAAAGCCGTCATTACTTACACATATCCGTCAGTTCCGTTTATCAGTCCTGAAGTCTTTTATATTCAGAAATAATTTCTTGAGTGGATTCCTAATGCTGCAAATCATTGAACAGAAGGCTTCTTTCTTTGAATAGATTAATCACCGTTACAAGAGATATATGTAGCTACTTTTCCATTAAAATCAACAGTCATTTCTTTACCAGTTGCATTCATTTTTGTCCTTAACATGCATTGCTGTCAACTGGAACACTAATTACTAGGTGTATATATCGTGATTCATCGAGTTGTAGCTCAATCAAAAAAGTAAAGGAAACTCATTTCATTAACCCTAGGTTAAACACAAGGAACAAGTAATAACATGTATCATATAGTGGGGTGACTCCATTCCTAATCCTTTCCTAGATCTGCAAACCTAGGAAATGACTGCTAATGTGGGTCCCACGGGGGGGGGGGAGGGGGGGGTACCAGTGTATCTATATTTTCTGAAATAAGATTGAAAGGTTTGTTGTGGCTACTGGTTCAATGAAATGCAACTCAGTCAAACAAATAGAACCTTTGATATCAACCCAGCATGCTGGCACTATCTTATAGTTTCCAGTACACTGATTTTATATTCGTTATATTTTCTCTCCCTTTACTAATGTGCGGTAAAACAGTATAGGTAGCTGCTTCTTGCAGCACTCAGATAATACATTTACACTGTGCAGTGGTTTTAAGGCTAATATTATTATTAATACCCTCCAGCCTGATCTTCTCTAAGAGAAACACTGACTTGAAATGAGTGTTTATAACTTAGTACCTTAAAATAAAGGCTATCCTGTTTTGGTCCATTGCACTAAACCCTTATGGAATAGATTTCATAAAAACCTGAGCTAGAAATACTTCCCATTTTCTGTAATGCGGGTCTTAGACCATATGATAACGTTTATCAACATGTCGATTACATGATTAACAACATCCTTAACACTATTTACTTCTCTGTAGGCTAGCCTTATTTCTGACTTTTTAAGCCTGTGCAGCCATTAAAAGTGGCTGTCTAATTATACTCATCTGTGTAGTTCTGATGGTTTCTTTTCTACTAAAATAAAATCTAGACAGGTGAAGTTGCTTTTATGCTACTTTTTATTGTGCCACCACTTCTTACATAACTAGCGTACACACTAATGCTTTCCTTCTTGGTAAGCCTGAGTGTTCCTCATTTCTTTAGTGGCTGTAGTTTTCCTACTTGTCACTTGCATACAAGCTTCCTTTTGAATCTCTAGCCCCTGCTAACTTTCCTTCCTTCTACCACCTGTTAAAATATAGGATCATCTGACTGTACTTTTCTTTCCCAGTGCCCCTTCTGCTTGTGTTCTGTGTTGATGGAGATCTAATTCTTTCTAATTCCAGTCCCCACTCCAGTTGTTGTATGTTAGTGACTGTGCTTTGTTCTATGCAGACTTTTACAGTTACAACCAGCTTCACATGGGTAAGACCAAGTGCAAGATGTAAAAGGAGAATTTAGTTTCTAGGAGGAAACAAGAATATCCAGAGAAAACAAACGGGCTACACACAGACAGTAACCAAAAGACAGTAGTGAACTCTAGAACTCAGGTCAGTTAGTCAAAGAAAACAGATGAACTCCACACAGAGAGTACCCAAATGTTTGATGTGAGCTACAGACATTGGACAGATCAGTTAGCAATATCCGTTGTGACACTCAGTTATCCACAGCTCCTCAGTGTAACCACTGCACTATTATACTGAGAATAATATATAGTGTATGACTATAACAACACAATATACTGCTGCAGATAATGCAAAGCTGAACATTCAAACATCAGCACTATAGATTACTGTTCAGCTGGAGGTGGCTTAGCTGTGTAATTAAGAGATGTTCTCCTGTAAGTTGTTTATCTGTAGTTATTTGAGCTTACTGATAACTTATTATACTTTTTTATGTAATGATTGTTTGTTTATATGATGCTAGCATGGTTTGTATATTCTGTGTGTTCCAAATCTCACTGAAAGAGAGACCATATAGGCCCTTCTAAAATAATACAGCTAATAAGAAAGGCAACTAAATAAAAAGTCAAAATAAGATATGTCAAAGAAAAGATAAAAATAATAAATGACTGCTGGGGAACAGATTTAGGAAGAGAACAAGGACATCATGTTTATTATGCTAATCAGTTAATGGCTCTTACAAGAAAATGTCACCACAGAGTCAGTCAAAGAAGATAAAGCTGTAACAAGGACAAAACATGTTACTTTAGCTAACAATCTTCCCATGAAATATGAGACTGGGTTTAACTTAACAGAAAAAATATTGATATTCAATTTATCTATTTATTTATTTTTTCATGTACTATAGCAGACGACGCTGATAGGTTTGATTCTCAGCAAGAGCATCTTCTGCGTGGAGACATGCATGAATGGGCGTACCTGCATTGAAGGTTGTGTGTCAGGGCTGGCAACTGGGCACGTAAAAATCAACTACCAATTATTAGCGGACCGTAGTTCCACTGTGGCGACCCCTAACCGGGAAAAGCCGCAAGACATAAACAAATAAACTATAGCAGACAATGTCACACATTGCGCTACCTGCATACTATTTTTTGGACACTACATCATGTATAGTGAGAGTGACTATTATTGTTTATAATGTTTTTAAAGAATCATCTAGATGTGTAGTATATATTGTAACATCTTGTAACATAGTTTGTTCTTTCAACTTATTTTGTATAGTTTTTCTAATGTGATTTGCACTGTATTGGATTTTACTGTATTTTTACTGTACTGTATGTGGAGCTTTTCTCCCCTGGCCTCTGCTGAAAATGAGTTCTGTAAACGCAGTCAGACCACCCCGGTAAACAAATGTCAAATAAATAAATAAATTCACTCAGCCCTGTCATGATGAAATAAGACATACAAATGACTGCAAAGAATGACGAAACACTTTCGTTGTGAGTGGATGAAAATGAATGCAGTGATGATCGCTATCCCTGAACTGCATTACCTAACAAATCTTGCTAAAAATCACTATTTTACATCTTTTTGTGCAGGGGAGCAAGTCCCCCTGTATCACCTGATATGGGGGACAAACCTCCCACACACCCCAAACTTGTACATACCAGCTCCATAGTAGCATCAACTCAAAGAAGGGATGAATTCCCTCCAAAAGGGCATCACTGCTTACACAAATTGTCAACAATGATTTCCTATGGAGGAACTCCAATTGTCGATGGGTTGAATATCAGGCAATGGAAGCTTGAGCATTTGATCTTCATTCGCCAGTATGTTACTCTGATAAATTAAGGGATTGTATTCTGTTCTTTGGCATTACAGTCATTGAGAACCCTGCATTCCATATGAAGTAAGAAGTTCATTCCTACAAAGGGTTTGTGCACACGTTTTATAATCGATGAATATAAGTGATTTTGTATTTCTTTGAGTTTGAAAATATGTTGCAGTCTTTAATTTCAAACATTGTATAAATGCAGATTATATCAGTGCATTGTTATTCACTTAGACAATGTTGGGAAATCTCACTGTTAAAAGAACTGAGCAACCTGCTGATGTGTGCTTCACTTTTTGTCATAAAGTGCACAAATTCAGCCTTATGTATAGTACTCACTCTGGTTGTCTTTCTTCAAGGAACTTGAAGTCAACATTTAATTAGGTATGCAGATGGTGGCATAAATAAATGTGATGTTTAATGTATGTAAACAGAAAACTGTTAAATATGGTTTGTTTTCTATTAATGTATGTTTGCCTTTGTCTTAAGTGATAATTTAACATAGGTGCTAAAAAATCTAAGGGGAACATGCAAAAAAGAAATGTAATGGATTCATAGGTTCATAGGTTGGTACTAGGCTATCAGCCCTAGGGCCTATACAAGCCTAGCCATAACAATTCCCTGGCTATTTCTTCCCACATTATTTACTTTCCTGGACCCCTGTCTAGCAGGGTGACTGACGTGATCCCTGGGGTGAATTTCCTTTCTCCCATCCAATCGTCAAGGTTCCTCTTGAAGAGGTCCAAAGAGGCACTCTGCTTGACATGTATGGGCAATCTATTCCAGAGTCTGGGGAGTCTCTGGGTCAGGAACCTATCCCTCCAGCATGTTTTGTTTATTGTGATGACAAGGTTTAGATCCCTGGAGCGTGTAGCTCTGAGGGATTGGGATTTCTTTAAGTGTAGCATGTCCAACAGCTCTGGGTTTGACATGGCCTTGTATGTTAAGCAGAGATCACCTCTGAGTAGATGATATGCGACAGAGTATAGCTGGAGTTTTTAAGGCGGTCAGCGTAGGGCATCTGCTTTAGGCCTGTGATTCTTTTAGTGAGGTATTTCTGAGGCCTTTCCAGTTGTTGCAGATGTCTTGAGAGGTACATACCAAATGGGGCGTTGTATTCTATAATGGGTCTAATGAGGGATGAGTACAGTGGGACAATGACCTCCTTTTTTCTGGATGAAAAGCCCTTCGTGATGAGGTGTGCCACATAGAAGGATTTCCTGACTGTTGTGGCGATGTGGTTATCGAAGGTGAGGCCACTGTCCACCTGTGTCCCTAAGTCTCTTATCACACTTTCTGTGTTTAGTGTACTGCCACCTATATGGTAATTCATGGATACATGTTTTTTCCCAAAGGGGATAACAATACATTTCTTGGCATTGAGCTTGAGCCCATGGCTCTGGCACCAAACATCTGTTTCTGTAAGGCCCTTTTGTAGAGTATCCACATCATTTGGGGATTCAATAATGGCTCCCAGTTTGCAGTCATCTGCAAACTTTGTTAGCCAGAGTCCCTTAGTGTTGACCTGTACTTCAGAGAAGTAGATGCCAAACAAGAGCGGCCCCAGGACTGAACCCTGAGGTACTCCACTTGTCACTTGTCTGGAGCTGGATTTGGAGAAATGTTAAATATGGATTTTGCCATTTTGTAATTTTATTTACAAATGTTGCATTACTTTGATATTTTTAAAATGTTTAAGTAGTATGCAAACTAGCTGCCCTTTAGCATTGCTTTCTCATTCCGTTGTCATGGATTACACACAGTTATGTTTTCTTTAATCAAAAATAAGTTCACGCTGTTTGATTTAAGCCTGTCATATACACATTTTTGTTCATATCTGTACCCGTGACAAACAGCATGCTCTTTGAAATTCTGTCTTGAAATATATGGATCTTTGAAAACAACCCTTCCTGCATAACACCAGTCTAATTCCTGACAATTTCAAAGGGCTGTCCACATCTTTTGCATGGATGCTATATGGCTAAATAGTATGTTTGAATACAAGCAGTTAAAAAATAATTTACCTGAAATTTCATTTGGTTGAAAAATCATTGGATTGAGTGTATGATACTTTGATATATTAGGCACATAGAACAATTTGCTAAACATGAAGAATTTTAATTGCTTCTGTAGGACTGTACAGCTCCACTGGCACCCCTAGTGGGGGATGTTGTCTTGCGGACTAGCTTAATATTTAAGGTGTTTACCTTGCAGGCACAAAGTACAGGGCTTGGGTCTCACTTTTGTTCGCTGTCTGGTCATTGTTTTTTGGCTAGGCATATAGTCTGCAGACTGACTGCTTAGTATTTACCTATGAACACCATTCCTCACTATATATACTAACTCCACACAATATATTGGAGGAAACTGGGCATTTCTTTAATCAGTGAATTTTGAATTTGTCCATACCATCAAAGTAATGCATCCTCAGAATAAGAATATATAGAGTCTTGAGGACGTTATTGCAGGTGTTATAACCCTCTGCAAAAATACTGATTAAAAGTGCTGTTGACCAAAACATTGTCAGCCAGAGGATGTTTAATCTATTATGTTATGGAACAGACTTCCCGTACATGTCAAGCAGAGCACCTCGCTGGGCCTCAAGAGAAATCTTGATGACTGCATGGGAAATAGAAAATTCACCCCAGGGATCACTCCAGTGGCTCCACTCGATAGAGGCACTGGGAACTAAGGTCAGGTGACACGATGCCAGGGTAAACCTATGGGCTAGGCTTTTAAAGGCTCCATGGCCATTATCCTAGTACACACCTGTGAACTTATGATGGTTCAGGCATTAGCATTCATCTGTATGTAATTTGACCAAATGCAGTTACTACAAAAGATATGCAACATGCTTCAGATTTCAAAAACAATGAATGGCTTATACCCTCAGCTGGCCTTCATACTGCCCAAGGAATTACTTTTCCTGTGCTATACAATGTAGCACTCTATTCAAGTGCAACCAGATCTGATCAAAACAGGACTTTGCCACAGTATTTGATGGTTTGCCTTGATGATTCTTCATCTCACTAAGTGATGCTCTATCTAGTTATCTCCAAAATGCCCCATGGCATGGTTTTCTATATCTTTTTTTTATCATTACTCACAATTTAATCTAATTCTCTCTTGCATTTGTTCTGCCTCTCACATTACAGCTTTCTTTCTCTGAATGAAAGTTCACAGCCATCTGTCATCTCCCATTTCCTGTTTTCTCTCAACTCTGTCATGGGTTTTTGTGGCTTCAGTTGTCAAGCTTCATGTGGCTGTCTCAGTTTCCTGCTTGCAATAGCTCCCTTTTCCTCTCCTTCCTCTTTCACCTTGTAAAAGCAAGTAAGAATTACAGTTCACTTGCCTAAATACTGCACTCTGTAGTTTTATCATGCTGTTCCAGTAGGTTTCATTTTTCTTATTTGTTAGCTGGAATACTCCTCGTCCCAAGTGCAAGTGCCTCTTTTCAGATGTTTCTTAGAAGCAATGTCTGGTTAAGTGTGTAGTCTGTCTAATGTCTGTAGCTGACTTTAAACATTTGAGTACTCTCTGTGTGGAGCTTATTTGTTTTCTGTCTTAGTCCTTTTTCAGACTCATAGAGCAGGTAAATGAAAGTTGAGGGTGTCCATACCAGGACTACAAGATGAAGCCTGTTTATTGTTTATAGCTTTAATCATCTGTGCTGAGCTTCTAGACATCTCTAGATTTAGTAGGCCCTTAATCTACTCCCTTGTCTAACAGGTAGGGCAATAAAATGTGACTGTACAGTGAATACTGTGCCAAGAATTTAAAAAAAGGACATCAAATAATACTCCAAAAAGATTACAGAGCCACATAAATGTCAGTAATCCACAGCAGGGCTAGCAACCTGAACCTTGACTCTAGATGATTGTCACTGCTGAAGTGAACCTTGACCCCATGTGCAAAAAATGGGGAAAGGAGCTGTGAATGGTTGGATGAATAAATATTAGTAACAGTAACTTTTCATTTATGACCCCCAAAAAATGTATTTAGAGTTTGAGTATTTATTCAGTGAATAAGAAAGACAAGTTCAATGATTTGTTTTAATATATTTTAGTAACAAATAATTTTTAAATTTCATGTTTTAGAGTGTGTTTTATGTCTACTGTGAAAAAGATTTAGACAATCCCTGAGGTTCAGTAAAGTCCGTGTAGGCTTTGCATGAAGCCTACATGGAGTTTACATGTTTGAGCAGTGATGCATGGTGAGCAGCAGTGCTAATTACTTATTCATATTGTGCACTGCATTTAAATATAAACAAGCATGGTTTCATGGCTGACAACAGTGTTGCCAATCAGGAACCCATGTAAAGCAACCCGGATAGTAAGGCTGGTTACCTCAGAGCATAGTAGGTTAGTGGGATTGTGCGGAATGACACATTGATTACCAGAGCTTAGCATATAGTTATATATATGTTCCAAACACAGTACAGGAAAGTGTATACAGTGCAGAGTATTGTGAAATCCCATTCCAGGCATTCAGTACAGGAGTTGTGTAAATGATGTGTAAGGGTACATGGACTGCCATATAAAATAAACACTCAGGGAAAGTGCATGTATTGAATAGCAACACACAGATGAATTGTAGGAATGAACACAGGGAAAGAGGACAGGTGAAACAAACTAATGTACAGCAGATGAGGGCATGTCAATGGAAGACAGTTGTAGCAGGAACACCAGTCTCATATTAATATGGTACAGTACAGAATGCACAGTGAAAATATGCATTATGTGTCTGTCACACAAGGTGACATAACAATGGGGAAGATGTCTTTGTGAGATTAAGCATCCTTACATGAGCAATGCACAGGACATCTATCAGGGATGTTACAAACAATTGGTGTAGGGTGCATATTGTGAAGTGATTTGCCTGAATATGAGTGTAATCTCAGCAGAGGTCTCCAACAAGTGGGACACAGGTAAAGGCTCATGGACAACAGTAAAAGGAGCATGCACAATCATGGACAATATCAGAGTAATACCACCAGTAATCACATGTCGCTGACATAACATACATGATTCTGAGTGATCAGAGATGGTTCTGCACAAACACACTTGTAAAACTATTATGACATGTCAGTAATCTATGAGGATAATCACGCACACTATCCTGGCACTGTAACATCTGCTGGAGGTATGAGGAGGGACACTGCTATACCTGTATGTGACATTATGATCAATACAAGCTAGCTGACTGGGGTGCATGGCATATATATATATATATATATATATATATATATATATATATATATATATATATATATATATAGGTTTACTATAATTTTTTCGATCGCAACTTGTGCGATTTTCATTTGTGCGAAAATGTCGATTCGCACTATGTAAACACGAATACCACAGATTCAACATTTTAGTACAGATCACACTATAGTGGGGATTAGGAAATGTACCCTTTCCCCTCACTATAGTGCTATCCCGGAGTTTGTATATTAAAGTAGCAGGGGGTGTGGGGGGTGCAGGGGGGGCTTGCCCCCTTGCAAACATGTTATTTACTGTGCATCGCACAGTAATGTTGTTCCTGGAAGTGTGGTAACTCTTCGAAAATATCAAAGTTGACATTTGCAGTCACCACACATTGACTTTATTTCCATTTGTTCTTTTGATTTTCGCGGTTGTGGTTCGACATAACCGCGATTTGCTGTTATGTTATATAGCACAATCCACACTGTCACGAATGTTACCTATGCCATCAATGTTGCCAAACAGCTATGTATGTATTGTGTGCATTGTCACAACAAGTATCACACATGCATCTGGTGTAACACCTTGACAGAGGTTCCGCACTATCAGACTGTAATGTTTATGCAACAAAAAGAATACCTAGGTATGGCCAATAAGAGATGTGACAGCACATTGTGGCAAATATGGTACACTTCAGTTACACATCACTGGAAGATGTGTGGGGCAGTACATGAAGAAGAGTGCATTGTTCTCAGTTATTGGTGTGATGAAGGTTATGAACTATGGAGGTATTGTGGCCTTTGATGTGGATGTCCTTCACATACTCAGTAGTTGTGTTGCTTACAAGGGAATAGTTAGTACTGTGGCCACATGCTGGTGGACGTTTCACATACCATCTACCCCAGGATACAGGTCACATACCTATTGATCTGATTATAATGGGTGATGTCTATATCATCCTTGGGCTGTGCATTTGGTTTCATGATATAGCAACCCCCCCCCATGTTTTTGTTTCATTGCAGTTGTTGTCATGGCTGTGGCAGTAATCTTTGGTGTGTGTTGTGATACTGTCTGTATTATACTAATATCACAGCTGTAGTCAATGCTTGCCCACAATCTGTAGTCCTTTAGACAGGTGTTTGGACACAGGATGTGTATGACATTCGTTACATCATTGACTTAATTAATAATGGACAGGAAAGAGCCTAAAAGACAGCCCTGATGAACAGACCTGATCATTGGACATGAAATATAGGTAAATTCACACATTTCAGCATATTTAGATGCCACATATGTGATCCATTCTTCTACCCTCTTGGTGATATAGGTATTTATGGCCACATCTGACAGCACTGAGTGAATACCTCAGTGTGGATTTGTGTCAAATGTCTTGACTTGTCAAATTCAAAAGGATGATAGCATTGTCATCATGCATGCCTGAGGACATCTAACAGATGTAACCAACATAATATAGCATTAGCAACTCACACAGGTCTGTTGCACATAGTCAGAATAATACTAGTATCAATTTAAAAGAGGTCTATGATGACATGTTGGTTTACCTCACAGATGAGGAGATTCATGATGTGTCCATACATGCATGCATCAGGTGCTCTCTACCCCCAGCTCATATGGATGCATGTTAATGTGCACCCTTCTACAGGAACATAGTCTGTGTGGAGGGTGTTTTGAAGTGTGTATTCAACCATGTCAGGAAGGTGTTGTGCTGAATCACACAATAGGTGATCTGTGGCATTGTCACAACCCATTGATTCTGTGTGATAGACCTGGATGAAGATAAACAATGCATAATGCCTGTCTTGATCTGGCTTAGGGTTTGGACATAATCACCCATGAAGGCATCATTGAGAAACTCTCCCAGCTGGAGAATAACTCTTACATCACTAGATGGATAACCAATTAGCTCACAGACAGAACACATACTTTAAATGTTGGTGAATCAACCTGTACCAGTACAGCTGTCACCATTGGCATACCACAGGTATCTGTGCTTGGCTTACCACATTTGCTTATTCTTGCATATTGAATGTAATCATTGAGTCCATCAGTGATAACATGCCACAGTAGGGGCTAACATAGACAAATGACTGGTGACAAAGCCACATGGTCTACATATAAATGCAAAAATATGTCTTTATTTTGTCCTTCCGCAGAGTGGAATTCCCTGCTAATTACAGCATTGACAAGACTCATGCTATGGGAAAACCCACTGATGCGAGACCTGGGAATACACATAGATAGCAATCTGAACTTCGACCACCAAGTGTCCATAGTGGTATGTAAAGGCTATGTTGTGCACATCATAAGTCTTGCCATTATATTCAGATCTGAGGATTATGTAACAGCACTGTACTAAAATTCATCAGAACACCAATAGAGTATAATGCTTCCTTTTGCACACACACCAGTTGACTGCAGTGAGAGCAAAACTTCTTCTTATCTAAGTACGCAGACTACAGATCTCTGTATTTAAGGCAAGCACCACAGCTCAAGTCTGACTTTTACAAGGCTGCAGGACAACTTATAGTAGATGATATCAGCAGTGGATATTGGAGAGAAGATATTGGGAGGCCTGCAAGAAATGGATGTGTAAGTGTGTGCAAGTGTCAAAATATTGTCAGTCCATGGGATTGGAGTGATAACTGTAGGATACACACTTATGCTGTTCTGGCTAGATACACACACACACACACACACACACACACACACACACACACACACACACACACACACACACACACACACACACACACACACACACCAGCTGACTGCAGTGAGAACAGAACCCCCTAACTATGTAAGAACACAGACTACAGAGCTCAGTACTTTACTCAAGTGTCATGGTACAAGTCTGACTTTTACAAGGCTGCAGGACAACCTATAGTGGATGACATCAGCAATGACTATTGGACAGAAGATGTTGGGAGGCCTGCATTAAATTAATGTGTAGGCATGTTCAACTGTGAAGATAGTCCTAGTTCTGCATGTTATCAGATTGATGTGCATTGCATATTATCACACGTATATTTGTGAACAAGCACTGAGAGACTAGGGTTGCAGTGCATGGGGAGGCAACACATGGCTGCATTTTAAATATGTGACATATTCTTAGGACCTTCAGTTTATGTTTCCACATGTAGTTTTATGGCAGGAAGAGTAAATGGGCAGTAAACAGCACTAATAAATGCTAATATTGACTTTGCATAGTGCAGCGGTGAGAAGTGGCTTTGTGCAGTGTTTGGAAAAGTGCACATGCAAGATACACATTTCCATTACTTTCCCTGTTTGTGCATGGTTAAGCAGTGCACAAATGCAGGGCTCATTGCTAAAATTATGAGAGTTAATATTCAGTGTATGAAACACACCTGCTGCTTAGCTGAGTCTGTGGCAGCAGATGTAAATGCATCAACACATTTCTTTTTGAGCCCAGATGATACTGGGTTTGAATCCAGGTGTATTTAATACTTTTAAGTAAACAGTGATAATGCAATTACATTATTCTTTATAGGACATGCAGCCTGTGTTTCTGTATGTTGATGCAGTGCAGAGTGGTTAAGCACCATTGCATGGAGGTAACTGCAGCATTGCAGAGCTGCTCACCATCGCTTGGCATTGGTGCATGATATCAAACTCCATGCAAACACAGAGGCCAAAAAGTGAAGAGATCCACTGTTTTTTTTGGTACTTATGTGTGTTGTGTGTAATTCTATTTTTTGACCAGATTTTGACCAGATAATAGGTGTTAAAAATGGGGTAGATAGGGAAGTGGTGAAATGGGCAGCAAGCAGAGGAAGGAACAAAGGGAAAGTAATAGAGGAATGTGCAGGATGGAGGTAGGAAAGAACCATAACTATCCATTTCTTCAACAGTGTAAAATGAAACTGTGTGCAGAATGTTGTTGTTGTTTGTCTTTCGGCTTTTCCCAGTCCACTAATGATTGGCAGTAGATTTTTACGAAATGCCGAGGTGCCAGCTCGACGTCCAACCTTCAACGAAGGCATGCCCATTTACGCACGCATGTCTTTCGAACGCTACCCAACCGTGGGGAGGACATGCAGAATCCACACAGAAGGCACTCCCAAGCCAAGCTGAGAATCGAATGGGAGAACCTCTTGCTGTGAGGTAACAATGCTACTGCTGTACCACCTCTGCATATTAGTTGAATTTGGACTGTCACCTCCAGAAAGAGGAGTGACAACAACATAATCATGTTGTATAGCCAATTGGACCAAATCAAGTGTGTCAAGAAGACACATGGAGAGCTATGTATGGGATGATACTTTTTTATGGGACAGGTGCCCATTTCTTTTTCTTAATTCAATATGAGAGGAATGCTGGGTAAGGGATGTTGGTAATTCTGGTCAGGTAAGTCAGGCTCATTCCCATCAAACATGGAGACAGTGAGAATCTAGTCCTCATCCATTGGTGCACAAACTGTGAAATAATTGCCTCTCACTGCTCAGAGAACATTGAGTTCATGTCATTAAAATTTCTGGTCAGGTAAGTTGGGTGGGTGAGGAAGCAAATGCAAACAAACAAGACAATCAAGACAAGACACAGGGACAGGGAGGGGCACAAAAGGTTGGGGGACACCATAATTGGGGTGAGGGAGGGGACGATCCAGGCTCATGCCCATCAAACATGGAGACAGTGAGAATCTAGTCCTCATCCATTGGTGCACAAACTGTGAAATAATTGCCTCTCACTGCTCAGAGAACATTGAGTTCATGTCATTAAAATGCAGACCTTTCTACTTGCCTAGGGAATTCAGTGGAGGAGCATAACAGCTGTTTACATCCCTCTAGTGCTAATACCAACGTGGCATTGAACATCCTGTATCTGTCAATAAATGACCTTCAGATTAAGAACCCTGAGTTTGCCCATATAATTGCAGGTGATTTCAGTGAAGCTGAATTGAAATCTTTATTACCCCATCACCATCAACAAAGCAGTTTCTTATCCACATTTGGGCAACTAAGACCATCTGGCCATCATGCTGCTTCCTGCATACAGACCACTGCTGAAAAGGGGCAAACATACAACCAAACAAGTAAGGATATGGCCTGAGGGAACAGTCTTGGCACTACAGGACTGCTTTGAATGTACAAACTGGTCAGTGTTTCGAGAGGCAGCTGTAAAGAACCACCATATTGACCTGGAGGAGCATACGGAATCTGCAGTGGCCTATATATCAAAATGTTTTGATAATGTAACAGTCATCAAATGTATCACCATGCATGCTAATCAGAAACCCTGGCTGTCTGGTAAAGTATATGAGCTCCTAAAGGCACAAAATGTTACATTTAAATAAAAAAATAAGGATGCCCTAAGAAAGGCCAGAGCAAATCTAAGTGGAGGTATAAAGGAGGCTAAGAGGAACTATGGACATAAAGTTCTGGGGCACTTCTCCGACCAAAGGGACTACAGATGTCTTTGACAAGGCATAGCCATAAATTATTACAGGCCTGCATCCTCCCCATGTGATGAATACACAGAATTTCTTAATAAGCTAAACACCTACTTCAGCAGATTTGATATAGACAGCAACACTGTGCCAAAAAAGCTCCCTGTTAAACAGGGTGAGGAGGTGCTGTGTCTAAGAACATCTGATGTTCTGAGGACCCTAAGGTGAGTAAACCCGAGAAAAGCAGCTGGTCCTGATAATATTATGGGAAGGGTTCTAAGAGACTATGCTACTCAACTGTCCACTGTACAAACAGACATATTCAACACATCCCTGCAACTAGGCATTGTACCCAGTCATTTCAAAAATGTGACAGTCATTCCCTTACCCAAGAAATCCCAACCAACAAGCTTAAATGAGTACTGGCCAGTTGCTCTTACATCAACAGTAATGAAGCATTTTGAGCGGTTGATCAAGAACCATATCTCTTCAAGCCTACCTGCAACAGTGGATACATTACAGTTTGCTTATAGTTCTAACTGCTGCATGGCTGATGCAATAGCTATAGCACTTCATGAATCCTTGGCACATCTAGAGAACAAGAACTGCTATGTCGGAATGCTGTTCATCGATTTTAGTTCCCCAGAATCTGACATCAAAGCTGATCCATCTGGGCATCAACACCCTCTATGTAACTGGATACAGGACTTTCTCATCGACAGACCCCAAAAAGTATGTGTGGGGAAATAACAGTTCAATCAGTATTACATTGAGCATGGATGTCCCCCAGGGCTGCGTCCTGAGTCCTCTCCTGTTCACCTTGTTGACACACAACTGCATGGCCAAGCATGAATTTAACAAAATTGTCAAGTTCGCGGATGATAGCACTGTCATAGGTCTTGTCAGAAATGGTGAGGAAACAGTCCTGGGATGAAGTGGAGCATCTGATAGGTTGGTGCAACAGCAAAAATCTGGCCTTAAATGTAAGCAAGACCAAAGAATTAATAATGGACTACAGGAGGACTCCTGAGATGCATCAACCTCTGGAAATTAAGGGGGTTGCAGTGGAAAGAGTCAAAAACACCAAGTCCCTGGGGGGGTGCACATCTCAGATGGCCTGTCATGGTCAACTCATAATAGTCACACAGTGAAGAAGATACAACAATGTTTGCACTTCCTATGAAAACCAAGGAAGGCAAACCTGTCTCAGTCCATCCTCAAGGCCTTTTACAGGGGGACCATCGAGAGCATCCTCTCAACATTATAGTCTGTCATGGTAACTGCAAAGCATCTGACCACAAGGCTCTCCTGAGGGTAATGAGGACAGTGGAAAAAGTCATTGGATCCCCATCCATGGATGATCTGCATGAGACTCGGTGTGTGGGAAGGGCTAGGAAGATAATCGATGATCCTGCTCACCCTGCCCATGGTATGTACTTCCACCTTTCCTTGTGCAGGAGGTATCGCAGCTTACACTGCAGCACATCTAGACTGGACAGGAGCTTCTTCCCTCTGTTCATAAGGCTGATGAACTTGAATGCCAAGCATGCCACCAAATAATCCAATCAATATGACACTTGCTGTGAATTATCATCTATAGTAATCACTCTGGCAAATTGCTTCAGTAACTGGTACAGTTAGCCTGATTTCTTATGCTATTACTTCCTTAATGTGCAATAGTCAGGAATGAGTCACCACTCCACACATGTGCAATATGAACATCAGAATATATCGTACTACAGCTGATGAAGTGCAATGTCTAAGCAATCATAATGTGAAGTCATAGTTTTTGCAATACCTACTAGTATAGTATTGTCTAATGTCTTCCTGACCAGTTGTGGTAATGTATTGTGTTGTTAATATTTTAAGTATTACTGTATATGCATTAGTCTTACTGTCACTCAAACTATGTGTTCATTATTATATCCTGCACTTGAACCAAAGCAATGTAATTTTGTTCAGCTTGCACTACTGTCTATATCTGATCAGCAATAAAGTTTGCTTTGACTTTGACTTTTTTTGAGTTTGCTACACTGGCATTTCCAGCAGGCAAAAACTGCAGTCTTTTCATTTAATGTTATTTTCCCAAGGCTGCCTGCTTTATCTGAGTAACAGTCTCCACTAGAATCAGTCAGCAGAGTATTAAATTACTAGATTGCAAAAAGAACATGTGCTGTGTAAGAAGCTTGTATATAACTCAGGGTGTAGCTGGCTCTGTGGTGAGACCAGTTCTTGTGCATACAGATTGCGGATACTGATTTCTCAGAGAAAAAGGAAAAAAAAATCTTGTGGCCTTAATAAAATGCACCGCAACATTTCAGGAGAAAAGTGTAGTAACTGATTACTATCTCATCAGTTTTTTGAGGGGGAGATGAGCAACCCCTCAGGGGAGAATTTACCATTAGTTGGTTAGTCTCCAGGACAGATATGCAGTCACAGATCAATAGCTGCAAAATTTCCAGCAACAAATTTCCATCCTGATAAACCAGTTGTCCATACCATGGGGACCCATAACTCCAGCACATAGCCCTGGTACATTGAATAATATAGGGCTAGAAGATATAAAAAGAGCCAAGATTTGGCTCTAGGTGAAATAGTGAGTTAAATCTAATGCAGAATCTTGTCAAAAGTTTCCTGTAAAAATACTAAAGGAAATTGATGAAGAACCTGATAGAGAAGAGGTCCTCATTATGGAATCTCAATTGGAAATGGAACTAGAATCTGAGAAAGGGACAGGTGGGGCTTGTACTTAAGAAAAAGAACACAGAACCTGAAGAGAGTCTTAAGATTCTGTCTTATAACAAAGTAGGCAGACAGACAGACAGAAAGAAACACAGACAAGATTCTAAGGAAGAAGCAGGTAAAAACCCTCCTGAAGAAGGGAAGGGAAATAGCCAGTATCCCTTGTTGAAGAAAATGGATTCACATTGAGTCACCAAAGGAATTTATATCAAATACCATTTCGATGAACCAAAAATGCTGAAAACCTTTTTCTGCAATTTTATAAAAAACATTTTTGCAGGGTTCAAACCCCCAATGTGGGCAGAGACCCCCTTTACCCCCAACTTATATATACTAACTTAGAGGCTGCACAACAGTGGAGAAATGTGCAACCTTAAAGATTGATGGAAGTAGTTTTTGGCAATTTTTTTTCTAGCAGACAGCATTCAATATAAATGCCTTTGGTGATTTGATTCTAGCACATAGAAAATTATTTTCATGAGTTGCCCTTTGTAAGGGATGAAGTAGGTGAAGAGGAGAAGCCTGTACCTGTATTTGTAAGAGAAAAGGCCACAGTCTCCAGTTTCCATCAGAATACTGAGGAAAGTACTGATAGGCTGATCTCCAGATAAACCATGTCAATTTCAGGAAAGCTTGGTGGGAAGACAGAATCATTTGTAGAGCTAGAGTGAACATAAAGAGAGTAGATGGTGAACCAATAGAACAGAAAAGACCCACTACATACCACTACATTAAGGTAAGAAATCGCTTGCTACATAGGGTAAACAGAGAGACAGAGACAAAGAAAGAAAACAGATATTGAGACATTTATAAGTTCTGAAACCCTTTAGAACTCATGCCTCATTCTGGGTAGTCATTTAGGACTGAACATGACAAAGGCTAGAGTTTTGGAAAGAGTTTTATTGACCTGGTATTGAGAAGATCATAGAGAAATTTTGTGCAGCTGCCCAGTGTGCAAAAGGATAGCTCACTCCTGAATGTAAGAATCATTTGATATCTTTGCTCATTGTAGAAGTCCTTTCTGAAAGCTTTGCAGTAGGCATTGTGGGTCCACTTTTAAAAGTTAATAATAGCCATCAATATATTTTGATCATTGCTACTCAATATATCACAAGATTTCCTAAGGCAGCAATTGTGGGAAGAGTTAATGCAAAATCTTTAACAAAATAATTAATTATATGTTTTCCTAGAGTAGTAACTGCATGAAATATTTGTATTGACCATGGTACTGCATTCATGTCCAGAGTGATGTATGGACTTTTTCAGTGCTTTAAAGTAAACTAGCACAGGATACATGTATGCCACCCTCGAACATATCATAAATTTGAGAATAATAGAATGTACAAG
The DNA here is from genome assembly GCF_019279795.1 of Protopterus annectens. NCBI lineage: Eukaryota > Metazoa > Chordata > Ceratodontiformes > Protopteridae > Protopterus > Protopterus annectens. Next base: position 1,080,563,341 of record NC_056739.1, on the reverse strand, counting down.
GCAGCTGGGCTATGTGTACATTTTCACCTTGCCAGTATTCATCCTTAGACCTTACCTCCTTTTTCACAGAGAAGCAGATCAGTCATACAAGGGGTGAATTTATGAATACACATCCAATTATCTAATTACATCTTAAAAGAAAATAGTCTGTCACATTACTTGATATGGAGAGGAAGTTTGTTCAAGAGAAGGAGGATTCACTAGGAGAATTTGTCTGTCCATCGTGACTTGTTTATTTGCTGAAGCAGGTTTAGAGCTTTGGTTCTTGTGTTTGCAAGACTGTTTGATATGAGGAGTAATAAGAGGTCTTGGACTGCAGGATCTCTAATGGCCTGGAAGGTAAGCCACAGTTAATGCCTAAGGAGTCTGTGGAATACTGAATACAGGGACAAGGCCTTCATCCTATCTTGATAGCCTTTATTGCCAGGATCCTTTGGGGTCTCCCTAACTGCTCAATATGTTTAGTAAAGTACAATCCAAAGGAATCATTGTATTCTATGATGGTCCCGTTCAGTGTAGAATATAGAGGGGTAAGGAATTCTTTAGAACTATAGGAAATACTCTTTGTGATCAGATGTGCCAGACAGAGGGATTTCCTGATTACCTTTGCAACATGATGGTCAAAAGAGAGGGTGTTATTTATCCCATGTTTCCAGTTCTCTCACATCTTCATTTTAGCTGGTTGGGGGTTTATTTACCAAATGCAACAATATTGCATTTTTTTAGGATTTAATTTTAGCATGTTTCAAGTGCACCATCTATTAACATGTTTAAGTTCACTTTGTAGCTTCTGCATAACAGAAAGGGATTCAAGTACAACACCCAGCTTACAATCACTGACAAACTTGGTTAGCCAGAGTTTCTGATTTTTGATTTAGAGATTGTATACTTATATGTCAAATAGAAAGGTTCTAGTACAGAACCCTGTAGTACCTTACTGATTTCTTTGCTGTCAGAACCTGTGCCTGCCACCCTCATAGTGAGTGTTCTGTCATTCAATTAGCTATCTGTCTAACTATGTAGGGATTGATTTGGAGTGCATTTAGCTAGTTGATAATGTTGATGTGGTATGGTATCAAATATTTCGGTGAGGGTGAGGTATGCTGCATTGACAGCATGACCATTGTCCATAGCTTTTGTTACCCTTTCAAAAAATTTGCTGGATTGATTAAATAGGATCTACTCTTAACAAATCCAAAATGCTGGGGGTCAGGTCTTATAAGATTTTTTATACTGTATTTTATCAGGTTATGACCCATTTCATAGCCTCGCAGATGAGACTCATGAAGCTGATGGGTTTGTAATTCCTGGGGGTCCATGTTGAGGCCACTATTGTGAACAGGTATCATAACTGCTGTGTACAGTCCTTGGGGATAAAGCTAGTGATAAGCTTAGGATGAATAGCTATAGGAGTAGGTCCATTAGTGCATGTTTAGTGCTGTTCAACAGACAGGTATGATATCGAGTCCCATAGAGAATGCAATTTGTGTTTGTTTGTTTTGGAAAGTACATTTACCAAATTTTTTTTGTGATGATAGTCAGATTTTGGTTGTTAGGCATACATGGGTTTGGTATAGCTATCTGTTGGATGAAGTTAGCACTGAATTTTTTGTCAGTATACTTGTGATATCCATGGGATCACAGTAGGCAGTGTCATTTTGGATGAGATCAGAGCAATGTTGGGCATTATTTCATAACTTTTATTTTATTTTTTTTTTTTTACATTTGTTGACTGGGATAGTCCGACTGGATACATGTCCATTTTCAGCGGAGGCCCGGGGAGAAAAGCTCTAAGGGTAAGCAGATACAACATTACATAATACCAGCATTACGTATTACAAACAGATTATTTACAGAGATTACATAAATAAGCAAGTTAAACAAGTTCCACTGGTTAGAGTTAATCCCGAGCATAAATCAGGATTAAATTAAATTACACAGTAATTACTTATGTAGTTAAAGAAAGATTTGCAATTATCATTTGCTTTTGACGCTAGCTTAAATTCATGGGAAGCTTTAGTTTTTCTTATGGCGTTTTTCAGTACCTTGGATAACATTTTGACGTTAACATTGATTTTTAGCTCTTTAGTTTTGATATATTCTAATAAGCTTTTTTTTCTCTTATTGCAGAGTTTATTTATGCATATAGATCACCAGGCTGGTTTGCTCTTTCCTTTCACTTTTTATTTAGTCTTTGTAGGGACTGACAGGTTTATACAGTTGTCCAGGTGATCATATAATTTACTTGAACAACAATTATCTGCTTCTACATTTTGGAAGGTACAGCTATATTGAACTTAGAGAGTGCATCATGGAATTGCTCTGTTTGTACATTTGAAATCTTTGAATATTATGATATCTGCTTCAGCTGGTGGTTTAGGGATTTTGAAAGGGAAGGTTATCAAATTGTGGTCAGACTTGACTGGGGAAGGATACACCTGTTGTATAATACATATAACTGCCATATTTGTAAGGACCAGATCAAGAGCATTTTGACCTCTAGTGGGCTCTTTGACTATTTAATCCAGGGAATTCTTGTTTAGGAAATCGAGAAATTTTTGAGAGTCGTCTACATTTGAGGTATAGATCTCTCAGCTGATCAACAGGTAGTTAAAGTCTCCCAGGATGTTGGAGTTTTTTTGTATATGAAATTCATCTGATGTGTTAAAGTCTGTGGAAGGTTACAGTATTAGAAAAATTGGGATTACCTACTACCATATCTTCTCTTTGCTGTAAGAGAGGTATCCCAAGCTGTAACACAACATTTGACTTGCTATATGGCAGACATCCAGAAGGACTGCTAGTAGCAAATAGGTTCATAGGTAAGTACTAGGCTAGCTATCCTCGTGGGTCATTTTACGCTTATCCATTTTCCCTTTTTGGGCTCCAGTTAACCTTATCCCATGTAGTTAGAGATTGGCCTTACCCATCCCCATGGTTGATATTAAATATTACCTCTAATGAGAGTAACTGGGATCATACCATACATAATTTGAGAGGCCCCATGCATGGCATAAAGCATTCAGGAGCTACATCTATCCATTAGTAGTACAGGGGCAGTCCTGGGATAAATTTTCTGTTTCCCATCCATAGATCCAAACTGTGCTTGAATATGGACAGGGATAAACTTTGTTTTTATGAGGATGGAGAGTTTGTTCCAGAGCTGCAGTATCCTCTGTAAGATAAACCTGTCCTTCCAAACTGTTCTGTTGATGTTGCAGAAGAGGTTTAGGTCCATAGGATAAGTATTTCTGATGCCATTTGTTTTGAAGATGTGCAGTAAATACATCAGCAATGGGTCAGAGGATGCCTTGCATGGCAGACACAAGTCACCTGTTAGCAGTCTGTAGGATACAGCGTATAGTGACAGAGCTTTGGGTCAGTCCATGTGGGATATGTTGTTTAGGCCTTGTTTCTTTAGGTAAGGTATCTCTGTGGGTGTTGTAGTTGTTTCATGTGTCTGGACAGTTATATGCCAAAGGTGCATTCTATTCAGTGACTGGCCTAATGAGGGCTGAGTAAAGTGGGGGGGGGGGGGGGATGACATCCCAAGATCTAGACATAATCCCGTTATTTATAACCTGTGCAATAGAAGGACTTTCTTACAACTATGGGCACGTTGGTCAAAAGTTAGGTCACTGTCTATGTAAGTTTCCAAATCCTGAACAACTGAGTCAACTCTTGGGGGCATATTGTCATTGTGGTAGTTTCTTGGGGTAGTATACATTTTCAGGTATATCTTGAGGGACAGACAGCTGGGAGAGAGGGGTAAATTTAGAGCTATATTTATCAGAAAGTAGGTTTGCTATATCTTCAGCCTCAGTGTAGGTAATATCACTCACAATCAGCTCAGTGCATTGCTGCATTGTGCCTTTGAGGTTTTGAACATAACTAAAAATGTCTTGTGATTGTCTTTGGCTTGGGTAGCCTCAAAGTGAGTTGTTTGCTTATTTCATTGAGAAGGGCTCTAATATTCTGGGAATTACTCTTACTTTTGGTCAAAATTATTTTCTTTTTACTGCAAAGCTTGCTCCTATGGGGTACAGTTGTATCTATGCAGATGGTTACATGCTGGTATACTGTGGTTGTGTGTATTTCTGCACGTGAATGATGACAATACAACATAAAAAAACACCCCTTTTAAAAGTGTAATAGGGCAATTTATAGACCTACAAAACTGTGACAATAGGAGGTACTGCCAGCCATGCCAAGAGAAGTAGGGCAGTGGATGTATAATATATGCCATTGTAAAGAATTATATGTAATTTGTGTATCAAACTGATCTATACAGATGCTTGTATTTAAAAATGTATTTGTAAAGTTGCTTGTATTAAAATGTATCACTAGTGTGTCCTGTTGGAAAGAAAAGAAATGTACATGCATTATTGTAACTGTTTATATGTATATATTGTAACAGAGTATACTAGAAGAGAAGAGGTTAATCCCGATCCACCTGACTTTAAGAAATACTGGGCTTAGGCCATAAAGATACTATCTCACAGTTTTGAATGAAGCCAGAGATGCTTCTGTCTGTAAGAAGTATGGCTTAGTAGCTTTGTAGGAGGAGTAGAAGTGTTAAAATGGTTTTATGACTTTCAGGAGCAGCAAGAGATGAGAGCAAAGCTCTCTATCTGTGTGTATGGTAACAGGTGCTAAATCCTGATGGCTTCTGACAATGGGAGTTGCATGGGAACCAGAAGTCAGATAACCAGAAGTATGCGATGTCACTTTGTACAGAAATAATGTTTTAATATTACAGGAGACTGAAGTCTTAGGGACAGTCTATTCTTGGAACCTGTCAGTGGAGGAAGACCACTCAGCCATGTCATCTTGCCTTGTGCTAGTAAGCGACCAGGACTAGTACTCTTTAGAGTAGTCAGGAAAATATAGTGAAGATAGTTAAGTATTGTTTTTCTGTAACTGTGTGAATCTTTCCATTTGTGTTATTTTTAAATATTTCCTGTGATATGGAACTCTGGTGTTCACTGTAAATAGATATTATTACTTTCATGTTATTTTATTATTTATTATTAAATATATTTAAACTTCTCATTGTGGCTGGTCCTTTTAGAAAAAATATTTATGTTTTGAGAGTATTTGGATATATTTATTTGGTGATAACTGTGGCCACTCCTGAAAGTCTTGCTGTTTGGTCAACATTATCTTTTGTACTAATATTAATTTCACTCAGTAAAATTGGGCACCCTTTTAAGAGCCTTATAGTAACTGACTGTTGGCAATGAAACTACCTTATAGTCTGGACAGAAGGTGGCACAGCTAATAAACCTGTGCCAGCATTTCCCAGGTGTGTTTGTGTGTGTGAAAATTAATTCTCAAAGAGTATGCATGTGCCAGCTACTTGAAGCAGGGACAAAAAGCACTGGTTTCACAGAGAGAGAGAGAGAGAGAGAGAGAGAGAGAGAGAGAGAGAGAGAGAGATGGAGGATTTGGCTTGGAAACTCTGCTGAGGACCTAAACCTACAGCTGTGCCACTGGGGAGCTTTACTGGGGACCTTGGGAGAGACAGAGAGAAACTCTGACCCAGGGCTGAGTGTGTTTCCTGTGTGCTCTTAAGGGAAATGGTGCTTGATGCTGAGAGGTCTGCATGTGGAAATACTGAGTTTATCCATTTGTATTCCAAGTTAACGCCCCTCTCCAGTGTCAGTGGTGAGGATTCAGGCTCCTTGATTACTGCCCTGAGTGGGGACGTCACATATTGAGCTAAATATATCAGCCAGTAGGTCTGCTATATCTTCAGCCTCAGTGTAGGTAACATCACTCACAATCAGCTCAGTGCATTGCTACATTGTGCTACTGAGATTATGAACATAACTAAAAAACGTCTTGTCATTGTCTTTGGCTTGGGTAGCCTCAAACTGAGTTGTTTGCTTATTTCACTGACAAGGGCTCTAATATTCTGGGAATTACTCTTACTTTTGGTCAAAATTATTTTCCTTTTATTAAAAAGCTTGTTCCTATGGGGTACAGTTTGTATTTATGCAGCTGGTTACATGCTGGACTACTGTGGTTGTGTATATTTGTGCACATGAATGAAGAAAATACAGTAGAAAGAAAGCACTCCCTTTAAAAGTGTGAAAGGGCAATTTATGGACCTACAAAACAAATTCAGGACTGTTATGCCTTATACCCCAGCCCCATATATAAAAATGGAAAAAAGGGGTTGTAGTTGGATGGCTGTATGCCTGCAGTAGGAGAATATGCGGACAAAGTACAACAGACTACATATAATAGAAATATTTATTTTAGAAAGTTCAAACCCAGAGATATGGATTAGTACCTACTGATGAAAAAAATAGGTTGCAAAGTGCCAATGGCACTTTGAAGTGACAGAGAAAGTAACTAAAATGAATTATAAGGTGAGACAATTGGGAAAAAAGGAAGATAGAATAGTTCTTCTTCTTTCGGCTTTTCCCAGTTAGGGGTCACCACAGCAGAACTCCGGTCCGCTAATGATTGGCAGTAGATTTTTTACGGTGCCGAGGTGCCAGCCCAACACTAACCCTTCAACAAGTTGTACTACAAAAATGTTCTGAAACCATGGAGAGGCATGAGATACTGATGTTTCTATAGAAAGTGCATGCACAGGAGAAGTTAAGGTTCGGACAGCGTGTCCTATAGTCATATCAGGGAGCCACTATCTGGGTCTCAGAAACAAGACATTACAGAATTTGTAGTCAGGAATAAAGACATATTCTCAGACTTCTGTGGCAAAACTCATTTAACTCAGCACAACATAGAAACTGTACCTGGACAGAAAGAGACTTAAAACCATATTGAATACCAGCATCCCAATGCCAAGCAGATAATGGTAGAGTATGAATAATGGTTAAACTCCAGGTTGTAGAAGAATCCCAAAGTGAGTAGAATAGTTCCATTTTACTGTTCTCCAAGCCTGATGGGGGTATAAAGTTTCACGGTGACTTCAGGAAACTAAACAGTCTATCTAAATTTAATTTACATCTTTTGCTCTAAAAGAATGAATTGACTGAGAATTTGAGGAAAACTAGGTTTATGTTCACTTTAGATGTAACCAAAGGCTATTGGCAAATCCCACTAACCACAGAACCTAAGGAGAAAATGACATTTTCCACACCAGTGTTGCTTTTTGGTCTTCATGGAGCACCTTAGACTCTGTACCAAATATGTAGCAGATTACCTGGATGACACTGTAATATTCTTTTAAGACTGGGAGAGCCATTTACCCAAATGGTAAGCCACTTTGTATACAATGCATCTAGATGGACTGATGGCTTATCAGCTAGGTGCAAGATAGGTAAGGCAAAAGCCTGCTATCCAGGTTTGTAATAGGGTAAGGGATACTAAAACAACTTGAAAAAATTGAAGCAGTGCAAAATTGGCCCATGCCCAACCACACATATACACACACACACACACACACACACACACACACACACACACACACACACACACACACACACACACATGTTTTAGGACCTGGCTAGCTATTATTGGAAATCTGTTTCAGATTTTGTTGTTATAGCTTGCCCCCTGACTAACCTGATTAAAAAGTAAGGCTCCATTGAAAGTAAATTTGGGCAAATGAAATAGAATAAGTGTTTATACAAGTATTTCCAGGCCCTGATTTATTGAAACCTTTCCTAGTGTGCACAGATGCCTCTAAGGGAGGTATAGATGCCGTCTTGTCATTTGCTATAAATGGGGAGTAACTCCCTATCCACTGTATTAGGAGAAATTAGAGTAATGCTAGGAAATGTTACTGGGGAACTGAAAGAGAAAGAGAGTGTGTTTAGCCATTAAATCAACCCTCAGCTCACTTAAACAATATCTGTTGGGCAGGATGTCCATGCATGTGACACATCACTCTCCACTTCAATGGTTGTACTGATAAAAGGATATTGACCCCCAAGATGTCTTAATGAGCACTGATGTTGTTGTTGTTGTGTCTTTCAGCTTTTCCCGGTTAGGGGTCGCCACAGCAGGAACTCTGGTCCGCTAATGATTGGCAGCAGATTTTTACATGCCGAGTTGCCAGCCCTGACGAACAACCTTCAACGAAGGTACGCCCATTCCTACGGCCCTTTAATTTTAAGATCATACATTGGCTGGGCCTCAGCTATCTAACAGCAGATGGGCTTTCATGGGCATACAGTCCATCTGTTGAAGCTTGAACTAACAAGTCTACGTAGGGGAGGTGGGGGTCAAACAGTATAGTAATGGTTGAACTCTTAAAATGTTGTATCTCAGAAAGAGGCAGGCAGGAATGAGGGACAGCTGCCAACAGACTTATTTAAGGCCCAGTGCCCTGCTACTAGGCAAATTTGTGACCTTTGGATCTCAAATGAGTGTAAAGTGTAGCCTTCTCAAGCCTAGGTCTGTCTTGCAAAGTCACTGAAAGTATTTGTTCATTTACGTTGGCCAGCTATTTATGCCTGAAGCCTGTGCAAAGAGGCATACTGCATCTGATTGCAAAGAAACACTGCATGATACTTTGTGTAAAACCTGCAAAATATGAACACTTACCAGAATAACTTGAGGCTGCAACTGACTAAGTACTGCTAACTAAACTTCCTGTGTAAGCTGCAGTTTTGTTTCTTTTGTTGAGTTTTCTTGAAAATATGAACTGCACACAGGAAAGTAGGTTTCAGTCAATGATTTAACTGTTACAAGTTAGACCATTTTGATAATCTCCCTTCCCTCTCTTATATATATATATATATATATATATATATATATTTGCACACACACAGTCCTGTATATGTGTGTTTGTTTTTGTGTGTCCCTATATACTTATTTGTGTGTTTGTGTGTATGTTAGACTTTCCCATGATTTGTATATTGTCTGACAGGATCTTAACAGACATGTTAGTAGTGCAAGAAACTTTGTCTATAAATAGCCTGCCCTTCCTGCTTGCTGCACCTTGCAGCTGTATCCACGTTTACTGTAAACAATTAAACATTGCTGCTTCAGTGAGCCTTGAATGAGGTATTTAATGCTTGATAGACGAGAAAAGCACTCCTCAGCAAATATAGACAATGCATGTGACTTGAGCTAAATAAAAACACCAAATCACTGATCTAATTGTAGGAGGACAATGTTGCATAATGAGGCATAACCTTTTCCCAATAATCAGTTTCAGTCAGTTTTCCAGGAGTTATATTATACTTGATATCTATAGCGTTCACTCCATATTAATACAGTTTTCATATATTTGGGGTGTACAATTCCCCCATGCTGCCTCTCTGCAATGATGACATTTTAGCACCAGCTCTTTTTTATAAAAATACCTATTTGATCTTTTTTTATCCTTGATCCTTCTGCTGAAGATCTATCCCTACCCTCCAAACTACTAACTGGCTTATTCATTACCTGGAAGTGAGATACTTATTACCCATCCATTCCCTGTAGGGTGAGAGACAACCAAATCAGGAGGAGGGTCCACCCTTATCTAACCTCCCCATAATGGCTTGTGAGCTCCACGATGGCTGCTAACATATGGCATATGCAAGCTGCTTCGCATAGCAACCCCCTAAAATATGGGTAATCCTGGTTGTAGTAGTCATGGCTTTATCCCTCTGTACCACTGGGCCAGGCTCTTTCACTTGATCTTTAAAGAGACAACAGGTTTAATTTTTTTAAATGATTTATTTTAACCTCACTCTGTGAGCTTTCCCATCCTATTACTGCATTTCCAGCAAAACCTTAATGCAGATGATAGTGTCTTTTCCTCCTCTAACAAGTCCTCAAATACTGAAATCCATTTGTGTGTGCTCATTATGGCAGATTCTTGCCCTGAAATAAATAATACCCCTCCCAAAATTAATGAAAGGAACCATTACAATCTCTCACATCCCCACTCATTCAAAATCCTCTTACTGCAGACCTTCCCAGTATGCACCATTATAAGCGATTCTCCTCATTGTCAATTTTTGTTTTACAAAGAAATAAAATGTCTTCTGTTTATTTAACTGTGTAGATCCCACTGGTCTATGGCCACCTTTCAGGGAAAACTTGGGGTGGTATTTATACTGATGTGGAATCATGTGGCCTAAGCAGCTTGTAAATTTCCTTGTTATTACAGGGAAGTGCTTTAGGTTGTACACTTCAGGCAGGATTAGGTGAAGAGGCTCGGTGTGGAAGCATGGAGGAGTATGTATTTATGTTACAGGTAGTTAAATATTCATAGGTAATTTAACAGCATCACAAAGGTCCAATAAAATAAAAGAAAATTACAGCCTTATAGGCACCGAAGTCAATTTGTCTGAACCTGTCATTGAGAAGAGGACAGAAATGGTAAACAAATGTGGAGAAGGTGGACAGAGCATTTTTACTTCACTTGCTGGCGCAGAGATGAATGTAGGTTCCGATGACTGTGTCTGGATAGTGGAAAAGGGGCAGACTAATAGTTTGGGACAGAATAGTGAGATGGAAAATACAGTGTGGCACTGTAAAGCAAAGGAGTATCAAACAAGATAATCATTTTTTCTTCAGGTAATATCAAGGCAGATGTTGAATGGTGACAAGAGCTTTTAGACAGAGATATGCAAGATCAAAATATATGAGGCCCAGGATAGAGCCCTAGGCAAGTACTTTGGACACATTTTTTACAGAAAAAAACTAGGCTTACATATAGAAGATATCAAAACTCTTAACACATATATTTTCCTTGAAATCACATACTAGACATGTTTTGAAACTGAAGAGGTTTTAGACAGTGTTTTTTGCAACAGTAAAATGAACATAAAAAGAATGAGATGTGAAGACATTTTCCAATATATTCCCATTCTGCAATGTCATAAAAGAGGGACATAAAGAGTATTATGAACAGGACCTACATCTCAACCATACTGAATTCCTTGGTAAATACCGGTTTTGAGGACAAACTATTGGGGTGCCACGAATTCCCAAGTGGCCCTTTAATTTCCGAATTTCTCGGTTTTCTTTTTTAAGTTTTTTTTTTGATGAATTTTTTCCTGACATCATCACATGCAGGGCATGCACAATGACGTCAGCTTTCACGAGGCAGACAGACAGCCTGTCAGAATGCTGAGCCATAATTTAATTCAACTTGCTGCAGAGTTGGACCGGTCCAGTCTGCATGTTTATTCAGGGAGGTAAGGCAAATAAAGACTGCTGCATGTGCGAAAGAAATGGCAGTCTTTTCCCTATGTGCTGGATTTGTTTTGCTCACCGGTATGTGCTCAAGTATATCAAGTATATTGAGAGAAATGGCAGACTTTTCCCTATGTTCTGCATTTGCTTACCTTAAAGCTCGCTCAGGTGTACCGAGAGAAACAGCAATCTGCTGCATTTGTTTATGTTTATTTGTTTAAATTTATGTTTGCTCTTATGAAATAGATGGATGTGCAGCAGCTTCTGTATTGAAACACATTGTTAACTTTCCCTATTTACAACAGCAGTCTTTTCCCTATGTGCTGCATTTGTCAAGTGTATTGAGAAAAACAGCAGTCTTTTCAGCAGCTTGTGTGTGAAATGCCCCAGTTAACTGGTGGTTAGAGTTGCTCAGACTCAAACCCTGTACCTTAGGTTCAAGGAGCAAGAACCTTAATTCTCTACCTATACCACCACTTGTGATTCAAGGAGTTAAGTCTATAGTTCTCAACTGTCCAACATTTTACAGTATGTCTGGAATGTTTGGTGCATACATTTGGTCTGTTCCTCTTAAAATTTGGGTTTTTCTGGCAAATCAATGAGAACAGAATTCACTAAATAATGATAGCCATTTAAGTTTCAGTCTTCCTATCTTTCAGGAAATGCATGGTAACACAAACCATTTTATTCTAGGAACTTTTCTAAGATTATACAAGCAATGTTTAAAATATGTCCCTGGTTTGGGGCCTTTGTCCCCCCCCCAATAAATGTTGGCTTTTTCCAGATTGCTTGTGCTGCATAGTTCTTCAGGGGGAGAGAAGTTTAGTGCTGCTTATGCCAAGTCTGTTTGTGTTGTTAGTAGCACAGCAGGTAGAATACTTGCTTTTGATGCAGAAGTCTGTGGGTTCTACTCTCACAGTATGTAGATGGATTGCTGATACTGTACTGTGTTATACTTTTATAGGGGGTTGATGCTGAAGTCCTACTAGCTTATCATTTTTTTTAATGTAACATAGGCAATTTATTCCTCAAGGGCAACAGGCACTTTATTTGTAGATGAAACAATGAAATATGAAGTTGTTTGCTAGCAGCAAGCAACCTCTTCATTAGTTACAGATCTCTTTAATGTGGAATTATTTAGATGATTTTTACTTCTGCAGGGATTGTGCATATTTACTGATACTGGTGGACTGTAGAAATTTGAGTAGACTTTTATGATGGAAATGTTGTGAATTGGGCAGTTGTGCTATTATTGTTTCATGCATTTTGTTTAATTGTTTACTGGAAAAATGTTCAAAACAATAAATTTAACATGCGTGCTGTATTATACAAAATATAATTTAATACAATCAAAGAACACATGTATGTTTCATGTGCAAAGGGCCTATGATTTGAAAACAGCCCAAATATAATCTTTATCCGCCACTGTCTGGATGCATTTTCTTTGAATGTGGGTTTCAGTGCCGTTTCAATTAATGTGAATTTCAAGGGCAGAGAAGCTTTAATGCTAAGTCTATTTTCATTGTGAGACTGCATGACTTTGTTTAGCAGATGTCTATTAATGTTTGTGCTATAAAATGTAAAATAAAAGTTTTAAATGAAATCCAAATAATCATTGTGGAAGTAAGCAGTATGCACATTACAGTGTTGATGGTAAATGGAGTGAAATAGCCAAGTAATGGGACATTAGAATAGCTGCACGGGGGAGGGCTGTGTATGGGGGGGCCCATTCAACCATGATTTTGTGAGGGAGGGGAAGGGCGGCAAGCTCAAAGAATACCCCTGGGGGCACAAACTCCAGCTACACCACTGATCAGTAGGACATGGAGAATGACTTTTGGAGGTCCTAGCAAACTATAATATTCTTTTGCTAAGATTAGAATATTGCCTACTATTAAACGCCCTACATTTACCGCAAAACCCACATACTGCAAGTCACCAAAAACAAAATCCTAAGGTTCATCACCTTCTCTTTTCCCACTGAACATCATTGCTGCACATTTTAAAAAAATGGTTACCATTTACTACAGGGTCTGGGCTCTGGGGCCATATTTTGGTTGCTGTTCTTCAGTTTGCATTTGAAAGTTGGTATCCCACAATTCCATTGTAGTGGGTGGGGTTACATAATTATGCCTGCAAATTTTATGTTAATCAGCATACAGATTTGTACCTATTTTTCATGGGCCTTTGTCCAGATTTTTGATATTTCCAGGTTGAGAGGTATGGAACAGGATAAGAAAAATATGTCATCTAAAATTAAACTTGTTTAAATCACAATTTCCAGTTCAGTTAACAGACCAAAGAGTGGGAATGAATACAGAATGGAGTCCTAAAAAAATGTATTAATAGGAAAGAGATATTGGGTCTGTCAGATACTGTGGCAGTTATTCAGACTTTTTCTGCAAATAAGAAGGGCATATAGAAATGCATTCTCCAAATAACATTTGTAATGATTCTGTGGGGAATGGCTTGTAAAAATAAATAAATACATAATGGTAAAAGTAAACAGCATTCATGAATGGAATCGAGGCATTTTTTGTGTGACTGTAACATTAAAGAAAGCAAACCCTCCTGCATTACATATTGAACTCTGATAGAAATGTTGATCTCTTTCATGTCTCTTAAAAAGTGTTACTGACTTCTTCGACACAGATTGCCAAGTCAAGCTAAACAAATTAGTTTTTCTAATTTGCATATAGGACTGTATACAATCAACTTCTAACACAGACATTATTCTTAAAAAAATGTAAACAGCAGCCACCCAAAGTTAAGACAAGCTTTTGTCAGAAGCATTGGCATTTACCAACTCAAATAACTTTTTTAGGTATCTCAGTAAACCTAAACCCACCATCTGGTCACTGAAGTACACTCACAACATATTTCAAGTATTTTTGTAATACTAGTTGTGATGCAGAACTTTGACATAATACAACTAATTTTGTATACTTGGTGATTTTCATTAGTATGTATCAGTTGTTAGCTAACAAATCAGATGTCACAAGAGCTTCCTTCCATCATATCCAATAAACAGTCAGCATGCACTGAAGTCAAATACAACCCACTTCCCCAGGAGACAGTGGTTACATCCCACCCCAGCAGTGTGACATATTGAATATTTCATCTGTTCTGAAAAGCAAACATTTATGGTTAAATACAAAAAATAACTGCAAGTCTTATTATCCAGTTCAGACCACCCAATGGGAAAAATAAGTAACAGTTTTATTAATTTCAGCATTCTTCTTATTCTATGATCAGCCAGCAAGTGCTCTTACATGTAGCCTTCTACTTCTGTAGAATGTATACTCTAAAAGTCTCCAAGTCATGATTTTGCACCAATCTTCTAAATTGTTTTAACTTAAGAGTGGCTAATATCAACCTCTCACATCTATCTGCTCCCTGTTCACTCACTGCAGTATTCTAAGTTTAACTCATTTCCTCCCCATCCTGTGATTCAAACGTTTACATCATGTTTGCACCTTCCTGTATATCAGTGACAGAAAAGACACACAAAGTATTGCTCAGTAATACAACTGAAATTTAAGCTGTCTCCCTCTCTGTTCTCTAATATTGACTAGAAGCTGTGCTCTTTACATCCTCTTACACAAATAATAGTCATTGTCAAAAATAACTCTTATAGCATTTTACAGATGCTCCCTTGTCTTCACAATAAGACTACAAGCTAGTCTTTTAAGTTCATAAGTTTCAGATCTTACCACAATATGCTGAAGATGCTTATAGTTTCCATTAATACCTGGTACAAACAGACTGTAGGGACACCTTACCTTTATCTGTGCAAGATGCCAACCAGGTCCACCCCACCAACTTCTCCTGCAAAGGTGACAAACAGTAATAACCTTCCTTCTTTTCAGGGATTTCAATAGTCTGGGTGTACTTTCTTTGGACCCCATCTTCCAAATCAGCTTATATCTCTTTAAATATTTCCAGTTCAGTTGATACAAGTTCATGCTTTTCCTTCAAACTGGTATTTTCCATTTTTAATTTTTCAGTAGCATCTGCATCAAATTTATAACCTCCACCTGTTCTGCCTTATGTTCCTTAACCAACACGATGCAGCTGTCTAGCATTGAGCTTACTTTGCTAATCTCAGTAGAAAAAGCATCATTGACATTAATTTTTTCATTGCCATTTTGTCAAACTTAGAAAGTAACTTAGAAAGGAAAAACTCTAAAGTTTGCTCGTCACTTACCATACTCTGTTCTAGCGCACTTGACAAACATTCTTTACTTTACTTTTTATCTTTATTTTTTTCTGAAAGTTTGAGCCATGAAATAGATTTATCAGACTTACAGCTGCACTCCATGGCAAAACGTTTCGGTGAAAATGTGCTTTAATGCCATGTTTCAGAAAATTGTGTCAGAGAGACATGGGACAACACCATAAGTGGAAGTTGTTCTGAAGTTTGGAGGGAAGAAGGCTTGAAAGTGAAAAAGCATAATAGAAAGGGGAGGGAGAGAAGAAAAGGAGGCCCAGACAGTTTTACGTAAATGAAAGCAAAAAGTAATAGTAAATCAAAATGACTGCGAGAATAGGATAGAATTGTTTCACTATAAACAAATGACATGAAAACAACGGTGAGCCCACTGACAATTTTAGACTTTATAAAGAAGCTAGACATAGATGTAGCATATTTAGTAGATGTTAAATTTGTTTTTCAGACTGGAACAGGATAAAAAAGGGGGCTATTGAGAATTGTAATGTATGTGGCTGGTACTGCAAGGGAAACCTCAAGTAAAGTTCAGCTTTCTGCTTGTGACAATGTGCATTTTCTTACTTACAGGAATAGAAATTTTTAAGTAAATTGTTTTACTTGAAAGTTTATTTTTTTCAGCAAGATGATTGACTACGTGGCGGTGGACCCACAAAAGATTGTTTTTGCTGATTTTCTTTGCCTTGAGCAGTTACTATGGGTGAGTGTAAACTATGCATGCATTATGTTTAGGAAAAGAACTAAGATTTTTGAAAGTGTAAGCCCGAATTTGATGAATTTTGAGTATTTCCTTTGGTTAGGGTACTTCAACTGTGGGATAAGGAGAGGGAGAACTGAAACAACAATGAAAGGGAATATAATGTTAAGTGAGAACATCTTTGGAGGGACATAAACATGTAGTAGAAGTGGGAGGAGAAGGAGAAAGGAAGATATGTAGTAAAATTTCTTACATCTTTGAATGTGAAGGAATTTGAGTGGCTAGGAAACAGAGAAGGGAAATTGGTTCTCTGAGCTTGTGGAGTTACTGGCCAGATTTTCTTAAGAGGAGCATGAGGGAAAGATAAGGAAAGAACATGTAAGTATTGGACAGTAGATACATGAGAGACCTGAACAATACATATGGCAATTACTAGAAAATCCTAAGATTCTGATTTCATGGGGAGAGTGGTGAAAAGCCTTAAAGGAAAAAGTTAGAAAAAATGCAAAGTTAGCAAAAAAAAAATGTAGAATAAAGCAGAAAGACTAAATAGAAAAAGTAGGAAAGAAACAAAAGGGAAGTAGAATACAAAAACAAGAAAATAAGAACATTTTATGGGATTGTACTCGAAGAAAATGCAATGTATAGAAACTGGAGAGATGGTAACTCTTTTTTAATGGAACAAAAAGTAAAGGTATTTTTGTGGAAGCTGTAAGGCATATAATGAGTTTTAAAACAGGGATAAAAATATATAAAACAGACATTCAAAAAGAAGAACAAAGAAGTGAAAGGAAGGAGAAGATGTAAGAGAACTCTTATAGGAAGCCGTAGTAGGATAAGATAAATGAACATAGACATAAGGCACACCAGAAAAGCTACAGAAACCCATGAAGATGATGTCCAAAGAGTTTGTTGTGCCTGGATTGATTTCCTTGAGAATACTATGAACAGTTAAACAAGTGGCAAGTAGAAAGTTTCATAGTCATTTTAAAAAAGGACATAAATCAAGACCGGAGGTTGTGCATGATTAGTATCGACCAATTTCAGGCTCAACCAAGGTGAAATGCAAAACATTTCACAAACAAAAAAGACAGAAATGTAAGCAATAACAGAGTAGTTCAGATTAGTTACATAGAATATAAGTTTGACCAACCTTATACACAAAACCATGAAAAGACTTATTGTGAAACTAGTTAATGACATAGGGAATATCCAAACACTGGACCTGCCTTAGTTTGGATTCATCAAAGGTAGGTCGACTCAACCTGGTAAACCTTTGTGGAAAGGTCACCAAAGCAATGGATGATGACAAAAATGGTACATATCACATTCCTCAATCTGGCTAAAGCTTTTGACACAATCCAATATTCAGGCTTAGTAGAAAAGCTAAATAAACTGGTACTAAACCCCTATGTCACTTGTTGGAGTGCCAACTGGCTCATAGAAAGGATGTAGGAAATCAAAATAGGTCAAGTTATTTCCACAAAGAGACCAGTCATCACTGGAGACCCCCAAGGTTTTGTGCTGGGACCTCTGCTGTTTGGCATCTACTTCTCTGAAGTAAAAGCCAATACCAAAGGGCTATGGCTGACTATGTTTGCAGATGACTGTAAGCTAGGAGCAGTCAGTGAATACCCAATGACTTAGCCACCCTTCAAGAAAGTTTGTTCCGATTATAAAACTGGTGTCACAATCATAGACTGAAACTAAATATGAAAAAAAAAATACATTACCACATCCTTTGAGAAGTAATTTACCACTGCGAAGTCCCACACCAACAATACACACCTAAGAGGTGACCCGGTTGCTCTGGTTTTGGAAACTTAAGTGGATTGTGACCTAACTTTTGTCCAAAGCAAGTCCATTTTCATAAGAAATTTATTCTATATTGCACAGCTTATGAATAATGGGATTGTGTCTAGATCTTGGGATGTCATTGCCTCACTTTACTCAGCTGTAATTAGGTCAATCCCTTAGTATAATGCCAGCTTTGGCAGGTATCTGTTCCAGACAGAGCAACAACTGGAATGCCCACAAAGATCCCTTACTAAAAGGATACAAGGGCGAAACAATGTGTCCTATGTGGACCATCTCAAAGCCCTGTCACTATATTTGGTATCCTACAGATTGTTAAGAGGAGAACTGTGTCTGGCATTCAAGGCATGCTCCAAATCAATGCTGATGGAATTACTGCACATCAGTAAGTCAGATGGCATCAGAAATACTCTGTCTAAGGATCTAAACCTATTCTGCAGCATCAACAGAATAGTGTGGTGGGACAGGTATATCTCGCAGAAGATACCATTGTTCTGGGCCAGACTCCCCATCCATGCTAAACAAGGCTCATCCTTGTCAGTATTCACTCACAACTTGAATCTGTGAATGGAAAACAGAACATTTATCTCTGGACTCCCCATTGTACTACCAAGGGACATAGGCAGCTCCTAAATGCTTTATCCCATGCATGCCTCCCCTCAAATTATCTATGGTAGGATCTCAGTTATTCTTATTAGGGATAATATATAATTATCAATCATGGGATGGGTAAGGGCACTCTATAAATGAATGGGAAATTAGCTGGGCTTAAAATGGCCTGCAAAACCCATGATCCTATGAAAAACTGCATATGTATGTTATAGCAAACAAGCAGAGTGTAATGCACAATAGTTGCACTAGTTTCTAAATAGGGTCAAACTTCAGTAATTCTATGACAGGAGAAGAGAAGTAAATGGCTGACAGGGAAAGAGAAGTAAAAAATGGTGCAGACTAAATCAAAATTGTCTGTATAGTAGACCCACAGCTTTCTGGGACCAGTTTGCATTTATATTCAGATGCTAGTCTCACAGCCTAAAATAATGGGTTCTGAGACATATGAACCTACTGCTCTTCTTTTAGTTTTTAGTATGTACATCTCTGTTCCTTTGTAGAGTAAAGAATTTCTGACTGGTATGAGAATGAAGTTGATGAGGGTGGAGTAATGAAAGACTTAGAATGAAAAACAGGATGCACTCTTGGGTGAAGAGGTAGACAACTTCATTGGATTAATCTTGTGTTATAATGTGTTTTGGAAGAAGGTGGATAAGACAATTGCTGATGTCTGAGGGCTGAAGTTGGAAGGGTACATCACTACTGAGCAGTGAAGGTTGTAAGATGGGATCCAGCTAACAATGCTGCCAAGGCAGGAATGCTCTGAGACACATTTGTGCATAAAACAGATGAGTGTATGGGGAGAGAATACTTTCTTAACTAATTACATTATTGTTTCACAGAAAATAAATGCACATATAGTGTTGGTGTTGGAAAATTAGTTCAACTACCTGGAATGGTAATAGAGCCTACAGTCTTTTGATCTCCCAGCACTAAAGGTGAGCTTACTATCTGTTGAATCACTAAGACTACAGTAGTAGATTAACAAGTAGCATACTTATCTTTGGTGCTGGAAGATCAGAAGGCTGTGGGTTCTATTCCAACACTAGGTAGTTGGATTAATTTTTCCAATACTGACACTGCAGTGCAGCATAAGTGAGAGAAGGTGCTGCACTCCTGAGTATGCTTTCCTTCAGATGAGACATTAAACCGAGGTCCTGCATGAGCTGATGGTAGCTCAGGTGGAGGTAAAAGATCCCAAGGCACTTATCTAAAAGGGTAGGGGATCCTTTATTGACCCATTTTTTTGGTCATTACATAAAATGCTCATTCATAAAAATAAATATTAGAAAATCAAACAATTATTCACAATTAATATTAGACTATTTATAACAGAAAATAAAAAAATATATATAAGCTTAATATCAGAGCTTTGGCTGGCTAACATCTACCTGAAATCAGCTGGATGTATAAATGAATTTAAGTACACTTTTATCTGCTCTTTTGCATATAGTACTGTATTTAATTTAGTTATTTGTGTTTTTCACTGAATATTAACTCAACTGAAGTTGTAGCTGTCTCTCTACAGAGTACTTTTTTAGAATTTCTGTCTAGCCATTGATAGCAGTGGGGTGGGGGTAGTTTCAGCTTATCATTGACATCCTGTTTTGCTTTACATAAGTGGTACATTTTGAGTTATCTCTGCTTAATATTAGAGCTTTAGCAATGTGAGCTGACTTAGCATAATCAGCACTAAACTTCTCTTCCCCTGCAGCTCTCAGCTCCTTGTAAAATCTACTCAATACTCAACTGCATCTCAACTTCGCAGCACAAGAAGTCTGGAAAAAGCCAAATTTATTGGGGTGGGTCAAAAGGGCAAAATCCAGGGACACATTAAGCATTGCTTGTATAATCTTGGAAAGTTGCCAGAATAAAATGCTGTGTTACCACCATACATTTTACTGCCAAGGTCCCCGTGCAGAAGAGTCAGAACAACATACCACTATGCCAAATCACCTGCTTTGTGAAAGAAAAATGCTGTGTTACCACTGTACATTTTACTGCCAAGGTCCCTGTGCAAAACAGTCAAGAGCAACATACCACTACGCCAAATCAGCTGCTTTGTGAAAGAGAGGAAGACTGAAACTTAAATGGCTATCATTTAATGAATTCAGTTCTCACCATAGCTGTCAACCTCTTAGCACAAAACACCTGAACAAACCCAGTAATGAGGGAATACAGCCCTCAAACATATTCAGTGAATTCAGTTCTTGCCATAGCTGTCAACCTTCGCACAAAAAACCTGGACAAAGACAATAACAGGGTATTACAATCCCAAAAATAAGGACAAATTTCAAATAGTCATCTTATAAACTTATAAAATTGCTATAATAAAAGGTTGTGTTACTATATATTTATTGCTAGAATAAAAAGTTGTTTTACTATGTATTTTCTGAAGAATTTGAAGTCTGAAATTCAAATGCTTGTCAATTTTACTTCTGACGGAACAAAAACAATTTTCAGCAGAGGCCCAGGGAGAAATACTGTAGACACATGACTTTGTAAAATGGCAGGACACCAGAGCAAATCCACACAAACACAGGGATAAGATGCAGACTCCACACAGAAGGAACCCCAACCAAGAATCAAACCAGAAAACCTATAGCTGTGAGGCAACAATACTGCCACTGCACCATCAAATATGTAAAGAAGTGAACATTCAGAAACCTGAAGTCTGAAATTCAAATGCCTGTCAATTTTAATTAACATTTGTTAATCAGGACAGTATGACTTGGAACAAAAAAAACAATTTTCAGCAGAGGCCCAGGAAGAAATAATGCAGACATGTCTTTGTAACATGGGAGGACACAAAAGCAAACCCACACAAACACAGGGAGAAGATACAGACTCCCCCCCCCCCCACAAAGAAGACACCCCAGCCAAGAATCAAACCCAAGAACCGGCAGTTGTGAGACAACAATGCTACCACTGCACCATCAGATATCAAGCATTGCAATATTTACAAACCAGAGATATTATGAGGAATAGATCAGATCAAATATGAGGCAAAAATCTGCAATTTTTTTTTACAAATGGTGGTGGGTAGGGAATTCAGGTCTTTAACACCTGCATACAAGGTACAGGGTTCAAGCCTGAGGTATTCCCTACCACACCACCATGAGTCTAACCACCTTTATTTATTTATTTTATTTATTTATTTAAATTTATTGACCGGGAGTGTCCGACTGGACGTGGGTCCATTTTCAGCGGAGGCCCGGGGAGAAAAGCTCCACAGTAACATAAACAGACAGTAGTTACATTGGATTACATAGTGATTAACAATTTAACATAGAAATTACTTACAACATATTTACAGATGCAGAACATAGTACATCAGTAGACAACTAGAATCTTTATCTGTGAAGTACATAACAGGCATTAACAAATGTAACAATGAGAAGTTCCTGCTGTATAATAAGTACTAGGCTTATGAGCATCTGAGTTTGCTATCATCAAGGTAGTTAGTGGAGGTGAAAGAAAGGTAGTAGTTGGATGGGGTGGATGATATTAGAGTGGGAGTTGCAAGGGCATAGCCAGCATGTTTTTAGGTGCGCTTTTAATAAAGTTTTGAAGTTGGTGCATGATGGTACGGAGGTAATTGTGGGTGGGAGTGAGTTCCATAATTTGGCTATGGCACAAGAGAATAGTGCTTCACCAGCAGAGTTATTGGCTTTAGTGATCTGCAAGTGATTTTTGTTGCTGGATCTTAGTGGTCTGGTGGTGCGATAGGGTTGGAGTAGATTCTGGAGGGATGGGACATTTAGTGGATGGTTTACTAGTTTGTGGGTGAGTGAGAGTTGATACCAATGAAGGAGGTGAGGGAGTTCAAGCCAGCCCAGTTCAGCAAGTGAGAGACAGTGGTGACTATGGTAGGGTGCCCCTGTGGCAAATTTTGCAATTTTGTTGTAGCAGGTCTCTAGCTTGTTTAGATCACATTGCCTTAGGTTGGTATATACTGGAGAGGCATAAAGTAGGGTGGAGATAAGGTGGGAATTTGCTATTGAAATCTTTGCTGCTTTGGTGAGAAATTGTTTATTTCTGTATAATGCTCCTAGTTTTTTGTGGACTTTTTTTATGATCATGGATATGTGAATGTCAAATTTTAGTTTATTGTCTATTTTCACTCCTAGCAATTTGGTGTGTTCAGTTGGGTATAAAGTGGTGTTGTCTTTTGCTGTGATGTTAAAGTGAGAGTTGTTTTGAGTATGTTTGGTGGGTTGGAAGATGAGTAGTTTAGTTTTGTTTGGGTTGAGTATTAATTGGGCATCGGATAACCATGTTTCAACAGAGGAAAAGGCTTCCTGTGTGACTTTTTGCAGTTTGGGTAGGGACTGGGCTGAGCAGATGATGGTAGAGTCATCTGCGTATTGGATGAGTGTGCCATGTTTGGTGGCAGAGGCTAGATTATTGGTGTAAACAGAGCAAAGTAGGGGTCCAAGGATGGATCCTTGGGGAACCCCTATGGAGACAGGTAGTTGGGGAGATATGTCATTCTGCCATACAATGGATTGTTGGCGGTCAGACAGGTAACTCTGAAACCAGTTGGTGACTGATTGTGAGAAGGATAGGTTATTGAGGACAGAGATAAGTTGTTTGTGTGGGACCATGTCAAATGCTTTAGATAGGTCTAGGAATGTAGCAGAGGAGAGATAGCCATTGTTTTTATGCTGAAGGATAGTGTTTGTAAAGGAGAGTAAGGCAGTGGTGGTGCTATGGTTTGGTCGGAAACCATGCTGAGTACTTGAAAGGAGGTTGTTAGTAAGGAGGTAGTGTGAGACCTGAGAATGTATGCATCTCTCTAGTATTTTGGAGAGTGGAGAGAGAATAGCTATGGGGTGGTAACTGGTTAGTTCTGCAGAGGGTCCGCCTTTGTGGAGGGGAATTATATGTGAGACTTTCCACAATGTGGGAACGTAACTTTCTGACAGAGATCGGTTAATCAAGATGGATACTGGGTAGGCCAGAGCATCAGCTGCAATTTGTAGGTATTCACTTGGGAGGTTGTCTGCTGCTAATTTGGTGGGTTTAAGTTTAGTTAAGAGTTTTTTTATGTTGGAGGTAGGTACAGGAGAAAAAGAGAAAGCAGTGGTGAGATTACTAGTTGAAGGTGTGGGTTGGAGGGGAGGGGGGTTGTGTTGTTTAGCTAGTGATAGTATGGTTTGGGTGAAGTGTGTGTTGAATGAGGTAGCAATATTTTCTGAGGAGTGAGGGATGTTAGGAGGAGGGGTACTGACTTTACCTGGGTGGAGGATGGAGTTTATGGAGGACCAGAATTGTTTGGGGCTGTGTTGTGAGGAGTCTAGGGCAGACTGGTAGTATTGGAATTTGTCCCATTTTATTAGCTTTTTGACTCTATTGCGTAGTTCTAAGAATTTCTGTCTAGTTGCGGGGGTTTTGGTTTTGCGCCAGTGCTCCCAGGCTTTATCCCTGTTTTTCATTTCTGACTTAGTGGTTTTCTGTAGCCATGGGGAGGGTTGTGCTTTGGTTCTGGAAAATCTTATGGGGGCATGGTAATTAAGGATGTTCAGGAAGGTAGTATTAAAAGATTCAACTGCGTCATCTAGACTGAGGTACTTTAGAGCATGCCAGTTACATTCTTTGAGGGATGAGATGAATGTGAGTGGGTTAAAGTTTATTTTTTTACGTATTTGACAATAGATGACAGGTTTAGCTTGGTACAGGTATTTTTTGAGTAGGAATGTTGGGGAGTGATCACTGAGGCTATCTGATAAGCAGCCTGTTATATATGACTGGGGGTTCTTACTGACTAGTATCCAATCCAGGGTAGAGTGCTTGCTGGAGTTTTTATTTATCCTTGTTGGTGACTGGACTAGTTGGGTGAAGCCATGAAGGTGTACATGATGGTTTGGATTGTTGCCAGAACAGGATTGCCAGTCAATATTGAAATCACCTAAGATGATAGTTTCTTGGGGGAGATGGTGGGTAGACCAGCTGAGGAGGTTTTCTAGTGGAGGGATGTTTTGGCCAGGTGGGAAGTAGCATCCAATTATGTTGATGGTTTTGTTTCAGTTAATTTTGAGGTTGGTATATATTATTTCTTCATTGCCTATTTGTGGAGCTGATGATTTTAAGATCTGGATGTTTAGATGTTGTTTAAATATTATAGCTACACGCCTCCTTTTGTTTAGCGGTCTACTCTTAGTATGCCGTAACCTGTAGGGAGTATTTGCTCACTGGTAATGTGAGGTTTTAGCCAGGTTTCTGTCAGGACGACTATATCTGGGGAGTATAAGTCTATGGTGGCATGGAGTTCATGGACTTTGTTGGATATACTTTTAATATTTAGGCTTAGTAGAAGGAAGTCACTTGGCTTTCTATTGGCTGTAATATGGGAGAAGTTGTGATTTCTAGTCTGATTATGAGGATTGGGGTTGGAGATGGTAGGGCCAGGGTTGGGGTGGATGTCTCCACTTAGGGCTAGTTTTGATATGCATGAGATTATTAGTTTTCTCAGTTTTTGAATGTGTTTGTTTATAAGGGAAATTTTATGATTGTTCTCTGTGGGTAATAGGTATGGTGGGAGGGTTACTATGTTAAGTTGTAGGGATGCTTTACGTTTGAGTAATATAGTTGGTAGAATATGTGGGGGGTGCATAGGGATGGTTCTTGAGCTGGTGGGAGGGGAGCTGAGTATGGGTGAGACATGAGTGGTGGTGTGAGTAGTAGTACAGTGGTAGTGGTTGAGTGGGGGAATGATGGAGCTTTGGTAGGATGTAAGATATGCAAGGAGAGTGCATGCAGTGAGCAAAGGAAAGGTATGCTTGTACATGTCGGTTGAGGAGGTGTGATAGTAGAGGGAATATGGAGGAGGTAGTGCTGGGTTAGCGCTGTGGTTGGCTATTGGAAAAATGGGAGGGGTTTGAGTGCAATAAAGGTGGGACCACTGGGGGCGGGAGGGAATAGGGGGCAGGGTGGGGAGTGAAGCGGGTAGAGACCCTGTTAGGTTCTTGTATGAGGGGCTGGAAACAATCACAAAGCAAGACAAGTATGTGTTAAGAACAATCACAATTGACCAAGGACTGCTCTGAAACTGTAAGTCTTGTCTTAATTTCTCAGGTGGAAAACCAGGATAACCTTGTATCAGTAGGCTACTGTGGTATAGTTTAAATAAACAAACTCACAGTATTAATCAGTTATGGATACTATTTGCTAACAGAAGGAAATAAGAGAAAGTGGAAGATGTGTGTGGTGGTGGTGGTGGTGGTGGTGGTGGGGGGGGCTGCTTACAGCCAAAGCACAGTGCTCTCCAGGGGAAAATGAAGATTGGCTCAAACAGTTAGACACATACTCAAAGTTAACTGTAGCTGTTTGCAGACAGTTCAGACCCGGACTGCACTTTTCTTATAGGAATGTTAAAGGTGGTACCACAGTTGAATACTTAAGAGTGGTGTTAGGTCTAGAAAAGAAGAGTACAGAGAGGAGTAAGCACTTTTGAGATGGTAAATATATATTATAAAGATTATAAAAAACACACTGAGCAAATAGCTACCACATGCAATGTCCTGAACCACTACTTAGTATATGCAGATACTGAGCCAATTGGAAGAACATTAGAAAACAAAAACCAGACAGTTATGCAGCCACAGATAAAAATATAGCGAGCAGCAATCTGTCGTGGTTCTCTAATGTGATTCTATCCACCAGTAACAGCACAAACTTATAGAAATAATTTAGACACTAGTATGAGCTGTCTACACACAACACTATTACATGAATAACATTAGTGAACAAGGTGCAGCTATGCAAATAGACCATACATACTATTATACTAGTAACAACTTGGTGCATACAAAATGCTAGCATGCCATAGTAACATCAATAATAAAGCATAAAACATATTAGATGTCTAACACAATTCAACATAAACATATACAGTTGTAAAATGTCTAATACAATTCAACATAAATAGGCATTTACAGTTGTAAAACACTTACTGGAGAGACACTGAGCCTTCATGGGGCCTGTAGCAGAGTGGATTGTAGTTTTACAAATGGTGCCTGCCACAGGTAATATTTATTAACTCTGGGATTGTCTTAAGGTAATAAACAGGGAAGGGGAGGGGAGAGCAAGGGTGTGAGCAGGCAGTTCTTTGTACTGCTGCTAATGAGCCAAAGCAAGAAAAGTATGTGTTAAGAACAATCACAATTGACCAAGGACTGCTCTGAAACTGTAAGTCTTGTCTTAATTTCTCAGGTGGAAAACCAGGATAACCTTGTATCAGTAGGCTACTGTGGTATAGTTTAAATAAACAAACACACAGTATTGATCAGTTATGGATACTATTTGCTAACAGAAGGGAATAAGAGAAAGTGGAAGATGTGTGTGGTGGTGGTGGTGGTGGGGTGGGGGTGGGGGGCTGCTTACAGCCAAAGCACAGTGCTCTCCAGGGGAAAGATTGGCTCAAACAGTTAGACACATACTCAAAGTTAACTGTAGCTGTTTGCAGACAGTTCAGACCCGGACTGTATATTTTATATATATATATGTGTATATATATATATATATATATATATATATATATATATATATATATATGTATATATATATATATATATATATATATATATATATATATATATATATACACACACACACACACATGCACACACTTACCTGTAGTCCATAACTCCAAAGTACACCACCGCAAATCCGAAATAAAATAAATCCTGCCTGTAAACCACCACCGCACATCTGATCCCTATCCAAAACCTGCACACATCTGACCCTGCCTGTTGTGAGATCTTCCCCCGACGAGATTGCAGCAAACTCCAATCCAGACCCTGCCCGTCGCGAGATCCTAAATTCCTGACTGCTGACGTTGCAGTCCGACCCCAACGCATTTCCCCAGTGAGTTCCCAGGACAGTCTATGCAGTTTAAAACTGCATAGACGTCTGGGAGCTCTGTTCTCCATGTTTCCCAGTCAGGACTGCTGCTGAGACAATCTGCGCATGCTCCAGACTATCTCAGCAGCAGTCCGGGCTAGTGCACATGCGCGAAGTCCACGATTTTTAAATTTTTTTTTTCTATTTATTTCTTTTTATTTTTTTATTTTTAAGTTGAGGGGGCTGCAGTCCGGCAGTCCAATAGCACGGGCTGCCCCTGCGCTCTACAGAGTACTTTTAGAATTTCTGTGTAGCCATTGATAGCAGTGGGTGGTAGTTTCAGCTCATCACTTACATCCTGACTTGCCTTATATAAGTGGTACATTTTGAGTTATCTCTGCTTAATATCAGAGCTTTGGCCAGCTAACATCTACCTGAAATCAGCTGGACATATAAGTGAATTTAAGTACACTTTTACCTGCTCCTTTGCATATTGTACTGTATTTAATTTATTTATTTGTGTTTTTCACTAGCTGTGGTGGTGGTGCTGCAGTAGCGTTGTTGCCTCACAGTTAGACATTGCCCGTTCAATTCTCAGTTAGAGAGTCTTCTGTGTGGCGACATGCGTGAGTGGGCGTTCCTTCGTTGAAGGTTGTGCGTTAGGCCCGGCAAGCCAGCACGTCAAAATCTACTGCCAATCAATAGCGGACCGGAGTTACGCTGTGGCGACCCCTAACCGGGAAAAGCCAAAAGAAACAAACTGAATATTAACTCAACTGAAGTTGTGGCTGTCTCTCTACAGTTAGTTCCCCACCCAATCTCCCTGTTCTTGTTTTGGTATTAATGTTGGTGGCTTTGAAACTGCCCGCCCCTCTTGTAGATTTGTATTTGGATACTACTTCTGGGCCCATCTCATTTGCTCACTCAACTGAGTGCAGTGAGATCATATTCTGATTTCAGGCACTCCTACTGTGTACAATGAGAGCATTTGGGAAGGACAACCCCTGTAGCCTCTTAATCCTGCTCTGTTCCCTCCCTCAAAAAAAAAAAAAAAAAAATATATATATATATATATATATATATATATATATATATATATTATATATCTTATTCATCTGCTCTTACTGTAACTGTCTTAGTTGCTCTTCTGCGTGCTATCTGTTCAGTCGCTCTTACTCTGCACTTATTACTGCTTGTTAGTAGCCTTCTAATTTACTGCCTTCTGCACTTGTTTTTTAGACATTTGTTAATTTAATTGCATTTATTTGAATTGTATTTGCCGTAGTGTTGCTACACGCTCGGGTGTGCTGACCTGCACTACAATTTGAATTGTATTTACTGCTGTTTTAGCTGCTTTTCTGTAACAAAAAAAAAAATTCTAAGCTTGTTTCCTGCCTTTCCTGTAACTAGTCAAGTCCAGATACAGACTTGCTGTATCCAGGACTGTTGGTAAGCTTCTGAGCCCCCCAAGCCCTTCTGTGTTGGAGAGAAGCCTTCTAGCTTATCAGTCGGAGTGGTAAGCACTAGGTAACCTATCTACCACAGGAGGAGTGGTTTCTGGCCCAGAAATTATAGTTTATTGGCTGTTTGGGAAGCTTTTCCATCTCTTTCAACCTTCTGATTTAAAAGGGTGTGTTTGCACTTGTTTCCTGACTTTCCTATTACTAGTCTAGTCCAGGTACAGATTTGCTGTATCCATGACTCTTTGTAAGCTTCTGAGCCTCCCAAGCCTTTCTGTGTTGGAGGGAAGCCTTCTAGCTTATCAGTGGGAGTGGTAAGCAACAGGTAGCATATCTACCACAAGAGGAGTGGTCCCTGGCCCATACATTGTAGCTATTGGCTGTTTGAGCAGTTTTTTCCATCTCTTTCAACTTTCTGGCTTAAAAGCCGCACTTGTGCCTGTTTTCTGCCTTTCCTATAACTAGCCTGGTCCGGTTACAGAGTTGCTGTATCCAGGACTGTTGGTAAGCTTCTGAGCCCTGCAAGACTTTCTGTGTTGGAGGAAAGCCTTCTAGCTTACCGGTGGGAGTGGTAAGCACTAGGTAGCCTGTCTACCATGAGAGGAGAGGTTCTTGGCCCAGAAATTGTAGTTTATTGACCATTTGGACAGTTTGTCTGTCTCTTTCAACTTTCTGGTTTAAAAGACCACATTTGCGCTTGTTTCCCATCTTTCCTGTAACTAACCTAGGGGGTAGCACTAGAAAGCCTTAGACTGATACAAGCCTTCTAGCTTAGGAGAGAGACTTTGGAGTGATTAAGTGTCAGTTTCCTGTACTTTCTTGCTGTACTTAACTGTTTTCCGCCTAAACAAAGATTTTCCAGTGTTTATTGTGATTTAAAAGCTTGTTTTTTTCACATATTGTAATTATTTGACTGCCTGCACTTTTAAAAAGTTTTTTTTTTGTTTAAATAATTTGTTTAACTGTTGTAGGCTACACACTAAAGTGCAATAGCCTTTTCTGGACGTTTTTAGTCATTTAAAGCTGTTCTAAGTGTATTTTTTTACTGTTTTTGCCTTATCTTTTCAAAACAAACCAAACAAAAAAAATTCCTTGTTTCCCACCTTTCTAAGCTAGTATAGTCCAGTTTTCAGGCTAGTGCTGAATTCAGGGCTGTGATACTAGTTTCTGAGTTGCCCATACCTTACTTGGATAGAAGGAAGTTTCTCTGTTCACCTGTGAGAGAGGGGAGCTTTGAGCAACCTATCTGTCCCTGGAGGAGTGGTTCCAGCTCAAAAGTTAGAAGTTTATCGGCCATTTTGGGCTAATTTCTATCTCTTTCATTTCCCTACTATAAAAAACACTTTTGCATGGTTCCGGTTAGCTACGGTTAAATTATTCCTGGCTCCACTAAGTCTCCTCTTCAGTTTTTCCCTTGAAACTAGTCTAACTCTCAACCTAAGCACTCAAAATGAATCTTACAGCCCAGCACTTGCTCAGACCTAATAGCAAGCGCTAATATACCCTGACACTGACTGTCCAGCAGGGCAAGGCTCTTTATTCACCCCTCATCAACCAAGTGACTAAGAAGCTCACCCAACTATTCAGGCATGACTAAAGGACAACTTCAGGTGCACTCTCCAGTCCAGCTGGTGAATCTGGATATCCTGAGGCAATGTTAGAACTGCCTCATGTACACAGACAACCCTCGCCTCCTACCACAAAACACTAACATATGCGAGAGATGCAATTATACAGCCAAACTGGAAGCTAAGCTGTCTCCACCCAAGACTGGAACAGACAGTCAAGAGGAGAAGGTTAACACCTGCACCACAACTCCAGCCGTACACAGACCTACTAAAACAGCATTGGCAAAAAATACACATAAATACACAAAATCATACTTGGAGGCTGTAAATAAAAACCTGCAAAAGCATCAGGGACCTCCAAAGCAGACACCCAAACAACCTGCACTTTCTGTCACAAACCAGACAACACATAAAACACAAAATCAGTGTGCCGCACAATCACAGCCCTTAAGGCGAAATAACATACCTAACACACTAGTAATAGGTGACTGTATAGTCAGGCACACTGATGTCACACTCACTAGGCTGGACAAGCAGAAGGTTACTGTTAGCTGCTTGTTGGGAGCCAGAATCTGCCACATAACACAAGCACTCAGGTCACTCCAGGACAAGTGCAAACATGACTCTGTCATTGTTCATGTTGGTGTGAATGACCTGAGATGTACCTCCCTGGACTACATGAAAAGAGACATGGAAGAGCTCTCTGATCATGTAGCCCAGGCTGGTATGACCCTGACCCTCAGTAGCATCCTGTCCTCACCAAGAATGATACCTCAGTATAAAGAAAAAAATGATCAATTTCAACAATTGACTAAGCTTCTGGTGTCATTCAAAGGGGATCCAGTGTCTGTCAGCCTGGGACAAAATGCTCGACAAGCCGCATTGCTTCACAAGAGACGGTTTGCACCTGTCACCTCTAGGCTTTTGAATACTGGCCAAGGCTCTTGCTGCCCCCATAGTGCCTTTTTTAGGCAAGGCTCAAAAGTCAAACCCACCTCTGTAAACAGCACAATTAACAAAAAACTGAGGGTTATGCTACTCAACGCCAGGAGTTTAAATCTCAAAATGCACATGCTCAAAGCACTCCTCAGTATGGAGAACTTCGACATCTGTGCAGTAACTGAAACCTGGTTCAAGGCTCCAGAGAGCACCCCAGCACTACTGGGCTACAACTCATACCACACGTTCTGGCCACAGAATACAGACTGAAACACAAAAGGAGGGGGTGTATCCATATTCATCAAGGATACCTACACCTCCAGGTTAGTGGGGCAGCATGATACCTCTGAGATCATCCATGTGCAACTAACATCAGGCAGATCTG
This sequence comes from Protopterus annectens, assembly GCF_019279795.1. Lineage (NCBI taxonomy): Eukaryota > Metazoa > Chordata > Ceratodontiformes > Protopteridae > Protopterus > Protopterus annectens. The sequence continues at coordinate 1,080,531,681 of NC_056739.1, read as the reverse complement.
CAATGCAAATTGTGGCCTGCTACAGATCACCCTCCATGACCCAGGACCACCACTCCACCTTTCTGGAGACACTGGAAAACATGAAGGTCTTACCAAACACCCCGATATTGGATGATTTCAATTACCCTACCATTCACTGGGAAAACTACTCCAGTACAAATTCCCAGGCCTAGCACTTCCTGGAATTCATCAACTCAAATGCCCTGGATCAGCTGGTAAACTCCCCTACCAGAAGTGAAAACATATTGGACCTGATCATCACCAACATGGGCGACAGGTGTTCCACACCGGAGGTCAACCCATCACTGGTTAGATCAGACCATAAACTAATCACTCTGGATGTCCACACCCCAGCACCACCCCCAACTAAGGAAACCACAGTAAAAAACTTTTCTAAAGCAAACTTCACCTTACTTAAGACAGAGGTGGTAAGTTTCACAGTCCCCACACTAAAGGATAACCCTGCCCAAGATGCAGAAACCTTTACAAATGCACTCTATGAGCACCTACAAGGATGCATGGATCGTGCCATCCCTAGCAAAACCAAGGCTCACTCCTCTAAGAGAAGGAAACCAGTTTGGTGGACCCCATACAATAAACAGGCTATACAATAGAAGGAGGAAACTAGTTCAGAAAAAAAGCAAATCCCAAGAAGGAAAGACATCCCTGATCAGTATCAGTAAGAAACTGAGGTCCCTCATGAAATCATCCAAGGCTAACTTCGAAGAAAAATAGCCAAGGATTCAAAAGATAACCACAAAGCCTTCTTTAGCTATGTTAAGAATCTAAGTGGCAACTCACAGATATGCACTGAACTAGTGCAAAATAGCACAAAATATACTAAACCTACTAATATTGCTAACAGCCTGGCAGATAGATTCAGTGCAAACCTCACCCCCCTCTCACCTCCAAAAGGGCCCACAACAATACCGGAAAAGTGTAGTGTCCCCAAAATCACAGACGTACAGGTGAAAACAGCCCTTTCAAAAGCCAAAAACTCAGCATCAGTGGGACCAGATGGTGTCCCAGGCTGCTTCTTGCATGAACTACAGAATGAACTAACCCCCCCACCTAAACACGCTGTTCAACCTCAGCCACTCCACAGGCTACGTGTCCATAGAATGGCACACAGCAACAGTTATTCCTCTCCACAAAGGAAGGGCCACAACTGATCCTGGTAACTATCACCCCATAAGCCTGACTAACCTGGTCTGCAAGGCTATGGAGCGCATCATCATGGAACTCATTAACAAAGACATTGGGAACCTCCAAACCCTTGACCCGACCCTTTGGCTTTGTTAAGAGCAGATCATGCCTACTAAACCTGGTTGACTTCTTTGAGACAGTCACCAAGGCCATATACGAGGGAAAGGTGGTTCACACAGCCTACCTTGACCTCGTCAAGGCTTTAAACACCATTCCCCACTCGGGGATTACAGAAAATCTCATCAGTCTGAACATAAACCCCTACGTCACAAGATGGGTTGCCAACTGGCTTACAGACAGAACTCACACGGTAAGAATAGTGGGCTCCAGGTCCGACTCTAAACCAGGCACAAGTGGTGTCCCACAAGGCTCGGTCCTGGGACCCCTACTGTTTGGCATATACTTCTCAGAAGTACAGGCAAACACAGGAGGACTATGGCTAACCAAGTTCACCGATGACTGCAAACTGGGAGCCATAATTGACTCTCCTGCTGACACGGACATCTTCCAAAAGGGCCTTACTGAGACGGACACCTGGTGTCAAAGTCATAGCCTCAAGCTAAATGCCAAAAAATGCATAGTCATCCCGTTTGGGAAAAACAAAACACCCACGAATTACCACATAGTTGGCAGCCCCCATAATACAGAGGAGGTAATAAGAGATCTGGGGATCCAGGTAGATAGTAATCTCTCCTTTGACAATCACATTGCCAAAGTAGTTAGGAAATCCTTCTATGTGGCCCATTTAATTACTAATGGGTTCGCATCTAGAAATAAAGACGTTATAGTGCCCCTCTACTTGTCACTCATTAGACCCATCATAGAGTACAATGCCCCATTTGGGATGTACCTCACAAGACACGTCCAACAGCTGGAAAGACCACAAAAGTACCTCACCAAGAGGATTACAGGTCTCAAACATATGTCCTATGCAGCCCCACTGAAAAATCTCCGGCTGTACTTAGTGGCATATCGCTTACTCAGAGGTGATCTCTGCCTGACTAACAAAGCCATGTCCAACTCAGAATTGATGGACATGCTCCACCTAAAGAAATCCAAGTCACTGTGAGCCACGTGCTCTAGTGAGCTAAACCTCTCCACAACAATAAATAGAACATGCTGGAGGGGTAGATTTCTGTCACAGAGACTCCCCATGCTTTGGAACAAAATTCCAAATTACATCAGGCAGAGCCCCTCACTAACACTCTTCAAGAGAAACCTTGACGAGTGGATGGGTAACAGAAAATACACCCCTGGGATCACTTCATTGGCTCTGCTTGACAGAGGAACAGTTAATTAATCAATGGGGCAGCGAAAGCCGACACACTCTGGCTAGGCTTATAAATGTCCTTGGGCAGTTAGCCTAGTACCTACCTATGAACCTAATAAACATATACAATTTCTGCTCTTTATTATTTCCTTTCTTCAAAAAAGAAAGGAAATTTCTGAATCAATCCTTCCCACCCCCTTTGCCACTACCAGAATTTTATTCTTTCAAGTCTCTTTCCTATCTCACATTTTTTAAGTAAAATGTCTCTTGTTCTAGCTTGCTGAATCTGATAGACAATGGCCATACAAATTTTATATTTTTTTTATCATCACTCCATCCTCTTTTCTGTACAACAAAAACAATTTTTTCCATGTTAATCTTTTTCCTCCATTGCCCATCCTTGCTCCTTACTTAGCATATCCAAAAGAAAATCTCATTGGATTTTGTTCATAATTTCACCCCACAAAGTTTCATCTCCATTCTCAGGCTCACTTCATTGCATTACGGTTTCTAATAAAATCATCCCACAACTCTCCTGACTGGAGGATTGTAACCAAATATTCCTTTTGCTACCTAACTTTTGATTCCTCTATATGACTTTCAGCAAACAAATTCTACTTCACTCCATTCAAAAACAGGAGCTTCTTTCCTTGTCACACCCCACCATGTTACTCTGTGTGCACTCTCCTTCCAGCAGCCAGTGTGCTAGAAATAGGAGGTACATGTGCCTTCTCCTTCCCACTAACTCGAGTAGGGGTCCTTTATTAAAATTCACAATATACAATATATACATTTTATATACAAATTTTACAGCCCGTTTACAATTATTTACAGTTATGTACAATTAACTTACATATATTCAAAAATTTTAAACCTTCAATTCTCCCCACCATTTTTTCCAGAACCAAAATCTTATTTTCTTCAAACCTTCTGACAGTAGCCATTTCTCATTAAATTTTTATCTCATTCGTTCTTTCATTCCAGACAATCCACTTTATATAAAACGATTTTTCATCTATTCTATCTATATCATTTACTTCATATTTTCATAGTATCCATATTCTATCCTATCCATATTTATACATTTGACATTTTCAGTCTTTTTAAAAGTCCTTTGTCATATCACATATTTCTTTCCACAATTGATTTAATCTATTTTACATTTCAGAAAAACATATTTATTGGTCTGTAATTACCCACAATATATGCAGATTCTATCTTTTATTGTTTTATATGGCGTATTTGCCTTTACTGGAAGCCTATTTATAGACAACCGCCACAAAAAATCTGTATATTACACATATTTTTCACATCTTTTTATTCTTGGATTTACAGCTTTTACTTTTTTTCTCCTAAATGCCTCCAAGGGTAAATATAATAACATTTTCCCATTATATTTTCATACCACTCTTTCCTAATCTTTTCCATATTTTTTAAACCAATCTTCCTTAATAATATTTTCTCTTGATATAGTTTAATTTCCATATAAGCAATTCCTTTGCTTCTTTTTAAACATTTAAGCTTTCCCCATATTACTTTATGTTTTTCTACTATAATCTTTATTAACAATTTTCTTTTTTCCTTTATTCCTGTTAATACTGTAAATAAACTCAATAAGGCTATATATACATTTGGACTTATTAAACCCAAACCTCCTTCCTTTTTTGCAACATAAAGAATTCCTCTTTTAATAGGGTTCAATCTAGCTCCTCAATACAAATGGAGATAACATATCCAATAATTCTTTTTCACATTCTAATGGTATCATAAATGCACATGGATGGCACAGTGTTGCAGTGGTAGCATTGTCACCTCATAGCAAGAGGTTCTCCAGTTCGATTCTCAGCTGGGGTGCCTTCTGTGCGGAGCCTGCATGTCCTCCCTGCTTTCGTGTGGATTTCCTATGGGTACTCCGGTTTCCTCCCACCTTACAAAGAAATGCATCTGGAGCATTTCTGCCTGGGCCTCTGGTGAAAATTGGCTTCATTCCAAGTCGGACTTTCCCATTTAGCAAATGTTAAATAAATAAACATGCTAGATGTACTGTCTTACTTAATATTACTGAAGTAATTAAACATGCTTTTTTCCTATACGTAAGTTTAAATGTTCTCCAAAATATACAAATGTTCCTTATTTTAAATTTCATATCCTTCCATTCTGTCACTGTCTGTTTCTCATTACTAAACCTTATTCACAGAATTTCTATTTCTTCTTGATTAAACTGAATGCCTCTTATTTTTCCTGAAAATCAAATCCTTTACATATTTTCCTCATTAATACTTAAGCTTAACATCTTTAATTCTTTGTCAAGTGTCTTAATAGCTATGCTTATCCATTCTTTATTTTTAGCAACAAATACTAGATCGTTCGCATAAAAAACAGTACTGGAATCTGAACTCCCTCTGGTGTACAATGTTTAACTTCCTCCAATATTAAATTTATCTTAGTAACCACTGCATTCATAATTAAAGCAAATAGAATACTACTTGCTGGATATTCTTGCTTAATACCACTTTTTACTTCTATTGTCTCACTTAGCCAACCAATAACCACTAATTTCACTTTATTTTTGTTTTATACTGATTTCAAAATGTTATTTTATTACTTATACTATTTCAAAATTCCCATAATGCTTCATGCTGAATCTTATTGAATGCTTTACTTACATCTCCTACTAATATTGTCAGTTCTGTTTCCCTATTTATTGGATCATCTAGCAATTCTCTTAGTATCATTAAAAGTTCTTGACTTCCTTTTTCTTTTGTTCCAAAAATTGTTTTATTTGGTAACTTATTAGCCTCACTTACTATTCTTTTTTCTACTATTTTGATAAAGATATTATGATCAACATTGTTTAATACTAGTGGTCTCCATTTTCTTTGCCTGTTCTTTCTCCCTTCACCCATATAAATGTCATTGCACCCATACATATTTTTTCATTTACCCCCTTTTCAAACTATTCATTCAACACCTCTAAAAAATATTCTTTTTGCCATTCTTGCATGTCCTTATACATTAAATATTCAAGTCCATCTAAAGCTGTAGCTGCTTCTACATTCACTGTTTTCAACACATTTTTAAATTCTGGCATTGTAGTCTTTTCTACAATTCTCTTATTATCTACTTCAGTTAATTTTTTAAGTTCCATTTCTTATACTCCCATATATGGAAAAAGTTCTCAAAATATGTCTTTTTTACTGTCTGCATTTTTTATTTTTGTGTATTTACTATGAATCCTTCATCATTCCTTAACTCTCTTATTGTTCTTATCTTTTTCTTTAACCATTAAACATTAACAACATAACAACCTTAAACATGTGTTTTATCTGGACAGACTAAAAAACTCCAACTATTCTCTGTCTCATATCGCCTACTTAGAAGCAATCTCTGCTTGACTTACAAAGCCATGTCTGACCCAACTCTGTTAGAAATGCTACATCTAAAAAAATCCCAATCCCTCGGCAAAACAGGCTCCAGAGACCTCAACCTCATTACCACAATCAATAGAACATGCTGGAGGGACAGGTTCATAACCCAGAGACTGCCCATGCTATGGAATAGACTTCCCATACATGTCAAGCAGAGCACCTCACTGGCCCTCTTCAAGAGAAATCTTGATGAGTGGATGGAAAATAGAAAATTCACCCCAGGGATCACTCCAGTTGCTTTATTCGACAAAGGCACTGGGAACTAAGGTTGGGTGGCATGACGCCAGGGTAATCCTATGGGTTAGGCTTGTGAAAGCCCCAGGGCCATTAGCCTAGTACACACCTATGAACCATTTTACTTAGGGGTGGTGCTACTTCTTTTCTTCTTTGTAAAAAAAATATCTTTGTTTGAATGACATTCTTTTAATTTCTCTTTGTTCATTTCGTATAACATTTTCTCTTTTTCTAGAAACTCTTCTTCATTGTCTATAATGTTTTTAAAAACTTGGTTACTGATTTTCTTATATTTACAACTATCTTGCATTATTTTTATCCTTTGCCATTCCAGCACTTCTTTGCTATATTTTTCTTTTAGCTAATCCACCAACTTGTCCACTCTTTATAAAATCCTCTCATGTTTACATGATCTAACCATAGTTGATGTATTCCTTTACATACTCATTTATTTCTGATTCATTAATTCTCTTATCCCTCTACCTATTTATATATAGCCTATTTTTTTCTTGAAACTCTATCCAGATTGCTACATAGTCTGAAAAAATTGTAATTTTAACTCCTTGATGTAATATCCTTAAACTCTCTGATACTATAAAATAATCAGTTCTCAAATTACTCCTTTTGTATGTTCAGTGGTTTTTCCCATAAATATATTTTATCACTTTTGATCATATGCATTTTCAGTATAATACCACATTCCCATCCTCCAGTCCATAAACCTCTGTTATCGTAAATCTTTGTAATGTCCATTACATGTCTATACACAGATTTTAATTAGTCTTTTAAATCATCTCTTTCAGCATCAGTTTGAAATTGTATAAATACTTGCTTCTTTATTAAAAGTCTGCACAACAACACTGTGCTGCCATGTTATGTTAGGATGGGTGGCTATGAAGTACAGCCTGAGGATGTACCTGTCCCAGGCCAATAGAGTGCTCAAGCTCCTTAGCCCTTCCAGCACATCCATCCCGGCATAGCTCTCTCTTGGGCTTCAACAAGAGATCCACCAAGCATGCTCCCACGGTGCCTGCACTGTCAATTGCCACAGCCTCTAGCTAAACTTGGGTAACATGGGCTGTCATCAAAGCTTCATTTAGCTGCACCACCTTTGTGGATTGCTATATGATTCATACTGGGCTATTGTAATGTAGAGCTAGATTTTAGCTAGTGTTTTAATGAACCATCTAGAGACTGTGATGAAAGGTTATTAGTAGTGTCTTGGGTGCTGTAAAGTTATGCTATTAAGAAAATGTGTTTTCTCTTCAAATATATGGTAATAAATATATTTGATTAAAATAAAGAAGAGACATTGTACTGCAGTCCTCACCCTATCATTGCAGTTTTGTATTATCTTTAATCTGTATTTTGAGAATATTCAGTAGATTTGCTACCATGTTGCTTTCTACCTGTCTATATGAAATAAAAACAAGTAAAATGTAAACATTTTATATATATATGGACAAATAGGTGGGGAGGGAGGTTACATTATTTACTGCTGCTAAGGTAATGCTATAGATGTAAGGCATAACAGTAAGAAAGAAGAATATTGCTTCTAAACTATTATAAGAACAACCCCACCCAAAAATCATACAAATAAACAGAGCAGTAATCTAAAATATGTAGTACTGAGTATAAATAAAAATCACCTAAAAGAAGTGCAATTTCAGCGACTTTAAATAACAGCATATCATTTCCTGTTACATTTCATATAGCTGTAGCATATCCATGGTGTCAATGTGGGTTTCATAAATGACTAATACTACATCACAGGGTACTTTTCAATGTCCATAAATAAGAGGATGGCTGATTTGCTGCTGCTAAAAGTTTGGAAATCCCAGTTCATCCCAGAAACGAATACTTAGTTGAAAGGGTTGTTTTTAAATTGCCGTATACCTAGCAAACCTTTTATGAAAGACAGAATTATTGTCCTTCAGTCCATAACAGAAAATAACAACTGTTTATCCCTAAAGTGATTGTTTCATTTTAGTGCAGTTTGTACTTTGTATAATGTTAAGAGACACAGCAGAAATGATTGATATTTCAGTCAAGCCAAGTAAACCTCATAATGTGCTTTCTGTATTGAACTGCAGATGTTGCTGTTGTCTTCTTTAACTTCAGTAAGGCATACAAAGTGTCAATAAAGTAGTTGATAAGTGATTCACAGAGATATTGTTTCTGGAATCCACAGTGACAGATTCTTACCCTGATGTACCTGGGTAGGTGTCATAGGACAGGGTGGGGGGTGACAAACGGTGTCATGTCACTGACATTCTAGTATGGTAACTATCTTTTAGTTCCATCCTGTCAACTATGCAATCTGCAAGAAACTTTAAGGTTAGCATGGGCAAAACATATTTTATGTTGTGGTCCACGTTACTATGACATTATTAAATTCATATGTAAATTTGGTTCAGGCACATTTTTAACCTACTATTACCTAAGCACAGGTATTGATTGATTGTTTGCATACCCCATGACTGATTTGGCTCAATTTTTAAACAGTAGTTTGTTAGATTCTGATGAAGTTCTTGTGAGGATTATTAAAAAAGAATGGAAGTGCTAAATAGAATTTGACAGCATCTGAGTGTTGTCTGAAGAGCTGGTACTTGTAAACTTGTTCTTTTGGTTTTGTGTTCTTTATTATACTCTGTTTTTGGGATTTTACTCTGTGTTTAATTGGCACTTAGCATAATGCAATGTAAGCAAATGGAGCTATTCTTCCCTGGCCTTCACTGAAAATGGATATTACCTACAAGGACTTTCCCGGTAAAGAAAGACAAAAATAATTAATTAATAACATTATAACTATCCATGCTGGAGTGGAACTGCAAGATGCAGTTGTGATAAGAATATTTAGGTGTTACAAACTGAAAGAAAAAAGGGTGGGGGGAACAGAAATAACATTTGTGTGCTGAAGACTGAACTTTACATGTCTGAGGGTAAAAAACATCTATATGCTAGGGTCTGAAAAGTCATGAAGTGTGGAGATCTAAACTGTACCATTTATATGTCAGTAACTGGACTTGGATAGATTTGGGGATACAGTATTTTTATCACTGTACTCATTGCCTGAGAAGGGACCACTAATGGGAGGATGTGTAATTTCTTCTTGAAATACTAAATTCTTGCTAGCATCTGATATGCTACAAAGTATATGTGAAGATAGGTGAAGCCTGCCAGCCTAGCCAAATAGAATTTTGTAGATAATTTTGTCATTTGTAAATATTAATATAACCCACAGGCTTGTTCTCTTAAATGTGAAAAGACGGCACTGGATATTGAACTGCAGAAATATAACAACAGTACTCTCTGCTGTAAGAAAGCTAAGTCAAGCATTTTATGACTGTCTTTGATGTCAAAGTTCGGAGAAGATAAGTCTAGAGGGAGGCATCCTGCCTATTGTTTTAAGACCGGAGTTAATGGCTAGTATTTCCATGTATAAATGTCTTTTATTGCTGTGGTTTCTGACCAGGTGTAAAGAATGTAAATGCAGTTTCTGTTAGCATGGGAATACCAAAGAAGTGTGAAGAATGATGTCATGTGAAGCAGCTCTGTGTTATCAATTTAAAGAGAAAGAGAATCAGAGAGCTCAGAGCATTTTTTTCTTGAGAACATCCAACATGAACAGCACTGCTTTACTCTATATGTAAGTTATTTAGAACTGTGTTTTATCTTAGATATAGATAGGAAATAGGAAGATTAGACAAGTTTGTTTTTCTGTGATGTCAGAACTTTTCTACGGTATTATTTTAAACATTTCTCTGTAATCTCTGAACTCTTGACTAGCACTGTGTAGTAAGAAGTATTCTCTGGTGTTTTTATTATTTATTATTAAATATTTTTAAACCTTTCAACTCTGGCTGTTTTATGTAGAGATAATTTAAGCTCTAGAGTACATTGCATGTATATAGTGATACTGTACAAAGTCACTCTAATAAGCCTTGACTCTTCAGTCTCACTTACCATTTGGATAATAATACTGCACAGTAATAATTGGACATCCTTTTAAGGGCCTTTGAGTAGCTGATAAATATTAGCTGGGTGGTGGCAGTGATTTCTACCATATAGTCTAGGTAAAAGGGACACAGCTGGAAAACCTGTGCCAGCCTTCCAGAGGAGTGTCTGTGTGGTTGTATAAAGTCTTATCTCAAAGTGTGTGTGTGTCAGCTACTTGGGCAGGGACATGAAGCACTGGTTGGACAAAGAGGGTGCTGGAGATTTTAGCTTGCCCAGCTGGCTGAGATCTGGACCCTATAGCTGTGCCAGTGGGGAGTCTTACTGGGGACCTGGAGAGAAAGGGAGAAACCAGCCCCAGACTGACTGTGATCTCTGTGTGCACTTAAAGGGAAATTGTACTTTACTGTGTGTGTATATGTATTATCTTTTCCCTATATGGACACCCCTCACTAGTGTCAATGGTGAGGATTGAGGCTCCTTGATTGCTGGGCCAGTGCACGGGCATCACAGTATACTTATAATTTCTTTCCTTAATGTTAGGCCACATGATATTTGGTGGGTTTGTGATATATAACCCTAACAGAGCTTAAGAATTGTCATATTCTACAGATATCCTGATGACCATTCACTGTTTACACTGCAGTATTTTGCAATAAATATAAGATGTCGTAGAATCCCCAGCTGAACACTTAAATGGTCCACACAGAAACGTCTTTTTTTAGAGTCAAGTCCATTAACAGAAAATATGTGTTGCAAAGTGTAAAGATGCATACAAACACGCAAATATGAACTTGCCTACCTAATACCCGAACAAGTAAACCAAAACAGCCCCAACACTAATAAACTTGTTAAATATGTATATATATAGTAATGAAATAGGAGCTATGTTACACACCTCTGAAATTTTTACCAGTGACAATTTAATAATAATAATAATAATAATAATAATAATAATAATAATAATAATAATAATGATACTACTATTACTACTGCTACTAGTAATAATAGCAAAAAACACTATTAGCCAGTTAACACTGGCATAAGGAAATGAAGTCCTTACTTCAGATAAGGTAACCCGAGTTAAAATTAGCAGCTCAGATACTTGATGAAGTTAACTGAGAGGATGGGCTTGCCTATCCTGGTGGGGTATGGGGTGGAGCCAGCCGCAGGTTTTTGCAGTCCTTGGGAGGAAGGGGGTGGGCAAGTGACCTATGGCAAATGTGTGGTACTCCAAGAAACCAATGAGTGGTAGCTTTCATTGAACAAGTGCATGGGAGCTTGTATTTGCATAGAGGAAGGTGTTATAATCGCATGGTGATGTGGGTTGCCCATTCCCCTGCCTTGTGGTGGGGGGGTTTAGGTTAATAAGTGAAATGTCCTTACTGCAGAAATACTGACAAGAATGCAAGCAACCCTCATGGCTGCCTAAATGACAGCACCCTTTGACACCTCTCACCCTAGCAGACAGGGACAGATCTCCAAGCAAACTAATGCAGAATTTACAACCATGTGCCATAAACTCCTATTGTATAAATGCAAATTATGTCTGATGCATACTATTACAGAATAGCGGTAATCAGGTAAGCATTATGGAGGATGTGGATATTTGCCAAGTGAGTGAAACATGGTTCAAAAAGACTACTAACATGACAGCAATGTAGAAGAAAGATACACAGACAGTTTGAATAGTAGTGAGAGCAACAGCTCTAATAAAAAATAATTCATGGTCGTACTTAGACATGCTACCAGTACATGTAACCCCATATGAATTACAGAAGTTATCAATTGTGGGCACATTATGGGTGCTGAGAAGAGCACGTTCGACTAACCTCAAAGATTGAAATAATCCTACTTTCGTGAACTTTAATTGTACCCTGACTTAGGAATGGGGTCTATTCCTGCCATGATATTAGAAACCCAGAAGACTTGGAGAAATTAACCTGCTCTTCATGACTATAGACCCATTAGCTCGACATATATTTTTGTAACATTATGGAGTGGACAGTCATGGCTGTAGTTCATTAAGGGACCGGTGGACTCTTCTGAAGGGATATGCACCAATATAATTTTTGTCTAGGCAGAACTTGTGTTGTGAATCCTGTCATTTTCTTTGACAGTATTACTAAACCCATTGATGGGGCTCTAACTGAACACACTTATCTTGATTTGGTCAAAGCATTTGATGTGATACAGATAAAACTGATCAAATCAATATGATTGGCTACATCGTGCAGAGATCAACTACTGGTTAAAAAAGCACCATGCAGTGAGCGAGGGTGACAAGCATACCTCTCAACTGTACACATTTTTGCAGAATGTCCAGATTTTTGCCTTATATTTTTGGTTTATTTCTCATAAAAGTGTGGCTTTCTGGCAAATCATTGGCTAATCATTGAGGATTGAAGTCAGAAAATAATGACAGACATTTGGGTTTCAGCCTTCATACCCTTCAGAAAATGTATATTAATGCAAAACCTGTTGTTCTATCAACTTTCAAAGCTTGCAAGAGCAATCTTTAAAAATTGTTGCTCCATTATCTATGGCTTTGTCCAGATTTCCTACTGAAAGAGGTTGATGGGTATGGTGAAAAGTATACCAGCTGACCTAACTGGGATGACCAGTGACATCTCTCATGGTTCAGTACTTAGCCCTTGCTCTTCAGAATGATCTTTTCTGAAACTTAGGTGGGCAAATGTCTCCATATAACAAAGTGCACAGATTACTGCTAATTAACGTTCTAGTATCTCTCACATATTCCTCATTTCTGTAGTGTCTGGGATAATATCCATTCCTGGTGTACTGACCATAATGTAACTATTAAAGTCAAAAATACAACACCCTTTAGAGACAAGATTATCACTTACTTGTACCACTTTGTAGGTAATCTACTAAAAATAGTGTACCTTGTCTGGAATCTATGATAAGTACCAGACAATTACCTCTGACCAGAATATTGCACCTCCCCCCCAAAAAAACTGGAATGATCCCTACACTGCCCAGTTACAGTGAAAGTAGAAAAACATAAAAATAAAGCATATTGTAAACATTTTAACTGCAAATAAATAATCATATTTACCTCAAAAACAAATGAGCGCTGAACCTATCATGAAACAAATACACATCTTAACATAGGAAAGAACTTTCCAACTAGCTCAACACAAGAAGATGAACATTAGAGACTGTGAAACTACTGCTATGCAAAAAGAGAGATCTGCTCACTAAACCCCACAAATGCATGTCTTGAACCTTAAAAAAATGACCTATGCAGGATTTCCACTAATTAAAACATAAATCATGTATAAAATACAGTCTTTACCTCTCAACCCCTTTAAATAAAACAGGCCAGTGATGGTGCACCATAAAATAAAAAGATAGAGTATCTGTTCTTGGGGAACTTTTGGATAAAAAAAATCAGTATGCTCTGGATTTGTTTTAGACCCTTTGTTATTTAACTTATTTTTACGTCTTTTCCCATAACACAGTATTGTTGGGCATCATATCATACAGGTGATGGTAAAATTGGCATTGTGGTTACATCTGATAAGGACATGTTAGCATTTAATAAATTATTTGAAACAAGTCAATTTGCAAGCCACTGACCTGAGTTTAATATTTAGTTTAAAGAAGTATAATTTTATGGGCTGGGATTCTGAAAGGCTTACTACAAGGGGAATCCTTAACATGACCATTTTTCCTCTTGCAATAAGCTTTCTCAATTATTAGGCTACCTTCACTACTGAGGTTTCCTGCTAGTGGGAATACAAGCAGGGTGGGTGGTCTCATGAGCAAAGTTGCATGATAATGTGGCAATCTGGAGCAGCTGCTAATGCTAATAAGCCTGCCAGGAATATCAGTGGCTTCTGATTTGTATTGCCGTGTGATTCAGATAATTGCTTAGTAGCATTAAAGTTCACTATTGGAGGAAAATGTGAATGCCATCAAAAGACGGGGGTCACACACTCAATCTTGTGGAAGCAGTCATGGTGGAGGTAAGTTCGGGGAAGAAATAAGGTTGCAGTGGGTATTGGTGTGTGTGTGTGTGTGTGTGTGTGTGTGTGTGTGTGTGTGTGTGTGTGTGTGTGTGTGTGAGTGTGCTGGGGAGGGGTCTACCTGCCTGCCAGGGTGCTTGCACTCTGGGGACTAGATAGGGAACTGAGTACTTGGATGTATTTGTGTGAATGGAAATGTGTGGGACTGGGTGTAAGTGTGTGTGTGTGTGTGTGTGTGTGTGTGTGTGTGTGCATGTGAGTGTGGGAGGGTGCCTTTGCCAATGTGGTACATAGGCCACTAGGGGAATACTACCACTATCATGTCTGACAGCACTAGTGTTAGCTAGAGTGTGATACAGAGACATGCTAATGAGTCGATAATGAAGTCTTTCTTATTGTGGCCAGTGCTGCCTCTGAGTCACATTTTTTCACTGTTGTGGAAATTGACCTATCTGAGGTAGCCAATTACTGCTTGCAGTGAGTGCTTTTCTGAATCCATACATTAATCTTTGGTAAAGGTATGCCTCATAGGTTTTCTCCATTATTTGTGGTCTTGGAATCATATTCACTGGCAAATTTTTATTAAAAGAGTATTCTGAACATACAAGCTAAGACTTTCAGGCAGTTTGGTTTGCTATTTAAGTCGATAGGAGGAAAAGAACCTAATTTGATGGCACTGTCCTAAAAACTATGATAAGATCTGTTATCTTATATGAGTGTAGCTTTTATGCATGTAGTAAACTTGAAATTCCATCCAGCAAATTCACAAGCTATATCATGAATTAAGGAATAGACCATATACTGAAGACTTTATAGCCCTTGCTCTGTATAGTATTACTTATAAGTTACTTAGGGGTACGCAATGCTTGTTATGTTTTTAGTTCTGATGTGTTTAGAGTATTGTTTGACCTGTAGGGTTTTAATAGTCAGTGAATCTTCAGACACAGGAATGTCAGATTTTGTATTAAACTAAGTTTTACAATTAAAATGGATAGATTTGTTATACAGTCCATACGCCAACTGTGGAATAAGCTACTACTTGAAATATGACATATTAAAGACATCAGCCTGCTATTCATTTGTTGTGAAGTCTGTGCTCCTTGATGTCTACTAAGCCTGAGAACTGAAAACCCTCAGCTACTAAACTGTGAAACTATCTGCAGGTGATAAATGTACGAGTAGCAAGTGGAATGACTCACCTTTAAGTTTGTACAAGCAGCTTATTTGCTTTAGGTGTGAGTCATTGTCCGAAGTATATGTCTGTACGTGGTCAACCATTAAGTGCATATTTATTAATCCATTTATTTGTTATATGTTAATTGGGCAAGTGATCTGGTACACATAATCTTTTCAAGCACCCACAGCAAGACACAAAAGCAAAAGGGAATTATCTTACTATATATATTTATATCTATATATTTTATCCAACAATGCAGCATATCTTGGCAGGTAGGATGGAACCTGTTCCTTTTATGAGTCATGCACTTGGCTACATATAGTCAGCACTGGACTCAGTTCTTGCATACCACAGTGTGCTAAGTTTATAAATACTCTGTCCCAGATACAATACAGGCTCTGAAAACAATTTTCTAACTAACCCATTCACTGAACAGCTAGATTGAGAGATGAAAGTGTCCTCCTAAACTTTCACCGTAAGTTTAAGCAATGAAAGTACACATAATTACACAGATAAAAGTAAATGGAATATACACAGATAAGTAATATAATAGCATGATTGGGTGTACAGTAGGGTTTAGACATGTGTATCTCAATTATTAAAGAGGCCATCCAGCACTAAGCTCTCTGCATCTTCTAGGCTAGCCCTACTATGTTACAGTGTTTAATTGGAATCATAACAATTCATCGTAACCCATCTTGTCAAAACGGCTTTGTTGAATCAGTCCCTGCAAAATGAGTTTAAAATAAAGGTCGTTTTTTGTTTGCATGTTTTTAAATTGTATTGTTCGCTCAACAAGATACTCCCAAAAAAATTTTATTGCCTTTCACTTACCATTTCAGAAATGATTTTGTTAAGCTATATGCCACTGAGTCAATGTTGATTCATGATGCCTGTATGGGTAACTATTTTGCCTTCATTCAGCTGACTTAACTCTGACAGGAGGACATCCATTGCGGTAGGTATTGTATCAATGCATCACGTTACTGGTCTTTTTCTTTTACATTGACCTTCAGCCTTGTCATGCTTGATACAGTTTTCTAATGATTTTTTTTCTTTGTAGGAATGTCAAGTTTTATCTCCTCCAGTTATACTTTTTTTTGGCCCCTGCATGATTTGTGCAATATTTTTTGTGAGCACCATTATTCAAAGGCATACATTTTCTTCCTGTTAAGATTTTTCATTGTTCAATTTTCATGTCCATTGTCCATATCATTTTATTGGAAATACCATAGGTTGGACAGCATGGATCATTGTGAGACAAATGAATAACCCACTCACCAGGCTGAACAGGGAGTAAATCATGGTCAGTTGCCTATCAGGAGCTGGGATCCAGTAAGTCACTCACACACTCAGGTCACTGAACCACAAGTACCAGTATTAATCAGTCACAATCCATGTGGGTGTAAATGCCTTGAGATGTACCTCCCTGGACTATATAAAAAGAGACATTAGGAAGCTCTCAGACTATGTGCCTCAGGCTGGTATGAGCCTAGCATTGAGCAGTATTTGATCTTCACCAGGGATGATGCCTCTATAAGAACAGATGGTGACTGACTTTAAAAATAAATGGTGTCATTCAAAGGGGGTACAGTATTTATCAGAATGGGAGGATATGTTCAACAGAGCATGTTGCTTTGCCAAGGATGGTCTGTACCTCTGTCCGTAAAGCTTTCAAATATTGTCCTCCTCCAAATTACTTTTTTAGGCAATCCCAAATTGACAAACCTTCCAACTTAGAAAAAGTCAACCCAAGGGAATTTAAAGGTGTTACTGCTCAATGTTAGGAGCCTAAACAGGAAACTCCACTCCCTCCAAGCTTTCCTCACCTTGGAGAATGTAGACATCTGTGCAGTTGCTGAGACAAAGTTTAAAGCGGTGGAGGGCAACTTGGCAGTGCAGGGACACAATGCCTTCCATATATTTAGACCAGCTACTGCACAGGCAGTGACTAAAAGTGGGGGTGTCTCCATCTACTTCAAAAACAAACACTGCAAGATTGGTCAAACAGAATGATACTCTTGAGCTTCTCTGTGTCCAAATGACCATAGGTAGAGTCCCATGTAATATACTTGCAAGCTATAGACCACTTTCTATGACCCACAAAATCCATAGTTCATACTTATACCAACTGGAGATACTTGCTGTTCCCTCCAATACCACATTTACAGGGCACTTTAGTTACACCTGTACAAACTGGGACACCTACAACTCTAAACTTGCAGGCCAAGAGATTCTTGGACTTTGTAAACACAAACACCCTGGACCAGTTAGTCCATTTTCCCACTAGGGTGCAAACATACTGGATCTGGTACTCACAATTATGGAAGAACACTGCACACCCCCCAACCCCCATCCAGTGTGTAGTGTCCTTTCTGGTAAGGTCAGACCATAAAGCTGTTCCTTTAAAAAAAGTCAATGTTGTGACTGCAGCAAACCTCATAAAAGTTAGGAACTACTCTAAGGCAAACTACCTATTATTAAGTGATTACCTGAAAGATTTTCAAGCTCCACCAAACCAGGAGAACACAGCTGCCTATGTACAACTCTGCATAGAAGCCCTGTACAATCATATTAACAGATGCATAGACATAACTATACCTACCAGATATAATTCTAGAACAAAGTCAAAGAACAAACCACCCTGGTGGAATCTAAACATAAACAGACTGTGCAGCAAAAGGAAAAATATCATAGCTAAAATTAAGAAGTGCAATGCCCAGCAGTATAAAAACTATCTCATCAGGCTAAGCAAACATCTAAGATGGCAAATTAAGACTGCCATTGCCAATTCTGAGGTGAATATAGCCTCCCAAGCCAAGAACAACCATAAGGCTTTAAGTGCCATTAAAATTCTTACTAATCATGGGGTTCAGGTTGCAATAATTGTTGATTTGTTTGATATTTAGAGTCTAATGACTTGGTACAGTCTTCCCAGCTTTTCTTAAGCTTCATACCATCATTCAGCATAGATCCCTGGGTGTCTTTTAACATTACAGTTTGAGGCTGGAATTTCTGTTTAAGTCTCAAAAAAAGCCAATTTTTTCTAACATTTTCTGAATGAGTCTCCTTGCACGTCACTATAGTACCTTTCTATCTCATTCTATATCTGTTTGTACTTTACAGCCCACTGCCACCAGCCCCATTCTTCATTTACTGGTCTGTTGGACCCTCCTTAGCCTTACCCAGACTTAGCCCAACCCATGCCTAGGACTCGTAAGGTGACTGAGGATTTTGATGCAGTAGCATCTTATTGCTGTTGAGGAGCATACCCTAACCTAATCCCATACCCACCCCGTAGCAGTTTTGTGAGCTCTGGGATTGCTGCCTTCGACACTTGTGTGTTCATGCTTTTGTGGATAGTAACCTCCCACCCATGTGGTATACTGCTTGCAGCGGAGAGCCCACCCAGTTCCTAAAACTGCTACTGCAGCAAACGTAAGCTGCCTTTCTCACCCAGGGATGGATGAGCCAGCTTCAGATTACCCCTGACCAGTCCTTCCATTGCCATTCTGCTACTCAAACTTGGGTTATTTTGAGTACAGTGCATGCTTTGCCCCAGCACCACGAGTCTGGACCAGCTTTTCTGTGTTTCTGGGCAAAATTCAAAGTCTCATCAGTCAGGCATTTTGACAGTTTCTGCTTTTTTTTCACTTTTTACAGGAGCTTTTCACTTTCTTCAACTGCAGCTTTCTTGATGTTATCCTCTATCATTTGCATCTAATACAGCAGTTTGGTTTTGTAGAGAACTCCAGTGGTGTATTTTCAGGGTCATACTTCTAGTACCTGCCTGGGTTACTCTTCTTCAACTTCAGCTTGATTTTGCATACTAATAGCCAGTGATCTTTACCACAGTAAGCCAAAGGTTTTATTTTTCTGACTTTACTGAGCATTTCCACCATTTACTTTTGCATACATGGTCAGTCTGATTTTTAATTCTTTTGATGAGGTACATATGCTTAGTTATTACTTAGGTTGGGAAAGAAAGAGTTTGAGAACAGGTTTACTTTTTTCGCAACAAGTTTTCTTTTACAAAATGTTTAAGATGTTCTTCTGCTTCATTTCTGCAGCTGAGCCTTATTTTTTCCAACTACTTGACCATATTTGTTCCCATATTCATTGTTCCAGTCACCCATGACTTTTGGTATATCTTGTTTGCATGTTCTATTCAGATATATGCATGAACAAAACAATTATCAGGCTTCAGAATATTTGAAAAGTACTGACTAGTTCAATTTTTGTACCTTTTCCAGGTTTTTAAACTCATGTTTCACATGTGCCACTTATGAAAGAATGCATATTTTCATTTATTTTTAATAATAGACCATGGTAAAAACATTTAAAAAATCAGGTATTTCAGTGCTGTGTAAAATAATTTATTGATAGATAAGTAAAACTGAGAGCTACAGAAGCCAAGAATTCATTGTTTTTCTTTGGGACTAACTTTCTGGTTCAATGATAACCCAACTTTTTTTCTTATTTTTTCCTGTCTCTTATCCCAGCCAGACGTTAGTCCCCTCCAAGTAATCTGCTCTTTTGTTCTCGTGCCTTGTGACCATACAGTTGATTGTGTGGGTGAGAACCAGCCAGCAAGGATGTTTTCATCCAGATCATCCAGGCATGTTTGATTTTTTTTGGCCATAACACCTCCCCTCAGTGGCATGAAGCTCATACCTCTAAAGTGGGGCCTACGATACAGCCCTGGTCTGTATGCTGTGTAACTTTATACCTGGCCTCCACTTGCTATTACTGTGGACAGAGTCATCTCCCTTCCATCATGGTGTACAGAAAGGAATTGTCAGCTTTCTCCATTTCCTCATAGCTGGGTCCTGCAGCACCTGGCTTGCTAGTCAGTGGCAGGTAATCTGAGTTGTAATAATGGCTTCATCAGTCTGCACCATAGACCTGGCACAGGCATACAGTTTTGCACTTCTTGGATTCAGTATACTTCCAAATGTTATGATAAAATTTCTCAAAACATGCACACAAGATATCTTTTAAATCACTATTTTAACCTTTAAGCATTAGACAATATTGACATTAAGATCTTCAAAATGAAGCTATTACCAGATTCAGGAGGAAGAAGCGCATTTTCTTTATCTGATCCCAACAGGATTGTAGAAATTTGCATAAAATATATAATTATTATATCTGTCTGCCTGGGATGACATGGTCGACAGACCACAATGCTTTGCCAGAGATGGCCTGCACCTGTCACCCCTGGGATTTCGGATACTGGCTAAGGTTCTTGCCGCCCCTATAGTGCCTTTTTTAGGCAAGGTTCAAATGACAAATTCGCCACCATAACAGGAACAGGTAAGCAAAAACTGAGGGTGATGCTACTCAATGCTAGAAGTCTAAATCTCAAAATGCACTCACTCGAGACACTCCTTAAAATGGAGAACATCAATATCCGTGCAGTGACTGAGACCTGGTTCAAGGCTCCAGAGAGCACACCTGCACTACCAGGCTACAACTCATACCACACTTTTCGGCCATGTAACCTGGACCGGAACACCAAAGGTGGAGGTGTGTCCATATTCATTAAGGATATCCACACCTCCAGGCTAGTTGCTCAGCATAATGCATCTGAGGTTATCCAAGTGCAACTAACTCTGGGCAAAACTGCAATCCAAATTGTAGCTTGCTACAGATGCCCCAGCATTCCCCAGGATTCCCACTCCTCTTTTCTTGATGTACTGGAAAATATTAGGGTTCAACCAAACACCCTAATAATGGTGATTTCAACTACCCCACGATTAACTGGGAAAACTACTCATGTACCAACTCCTTTGCTCAACGCTTTCTGGAATTCATAAACTCCAATGCCCTGGATCAACTTATCCACACCCCCACCAGGGGCAACAATATCCCAGATCTAGTCATTACCAACATGAGTGACTGGCGTTCTACACCTGAAGTCAATGCTTCATTGGTCTGATCTGACCATAAGCTAATCACCCTAGATATCCACATCCTGCCCCCACCCCCTATTAAGGAAACCATCATAAAAAATTTCTCCAAAGCCAACTTCATGCTTCTTAAGACAGAAGTGGTGAACTTCATGACACCCATGCAGATGGACAATACAGTTACGACTACTGAATCCTACACAAATGCACTTTATAAGCACTTACACAAGTGCATGGATCGTGCTATCCCAAACAGAACCAAGACGCTATCCTCCAAAAAAAGGAAGCCAATCTGGTGGTCCCCTGCCATAAACAAACTGTACAACAGAAGGAAGAAACTGTTGCAAAAGAGAGTAAAATCCCATGAGTGGAGGAGCTCCCTGGTCAGCCTCAGTAAGAAGCTGCGATCCCTGATAAAATCCTCCAAAGTTAGTTAGAAAAACAAAATCGCCACTGATTCTAAAGACAACCACAAAGCATTCTATAGCTATGTCAAGAATCTCAATGGCAACACTCAGATCTGCTCTGAGTTGCATCACAACGGCACTAAATATACAGACCCAACTGATATTGCCAACATCCTGGCAGATAGGTTCAGTGCTAACTTTACCCCCCTCTCACTCCCTAAAGGGCCCATCTCTTCTTCTTCTTCTTCTTTCGGCTTTTCTCAGTTAGGGGTCGCCACAGCAGATCACCCGTCTGCTCATGATTGGCAGTGGAGTTTTACGGTGCCGAGGTGCCAGCCTGGCACCCAACCTTCCACAGAAGGCACACGCATGCACACACTCACACCTAGGGCCAATTTGGAGTGTCCTATCCACCTACAGCAAGTCTTTGGGATGTGGGAGGAAACTAAAGGGCCCATCTCTGTACTGGAAGAATGCAAAGTTCCTGCACAGGTAAAGAAAATACACTCTCCAAAGCCAAGAACACAGCATCCATGGGATTAGACAACATCCCAGGCTGCATTCTACATGAACTACAGAATGAACTGGCACCCCACCTAAGTACAATGTTCAATCATAGCCTCACCTCAGGCTTTGTGCCCGCTGAATGGCGCACAGCGACGGTTATCCCACTCCACAAGGGGGGAGCCACCATGGACCCCGGGAACTACCGCCCCATTAGCCTGATGAGCCTGATCTGCAAGGCCATGGAACGTATCATCATGGAACTTATAAACAAAGACATTGGTAATCTCCATACTCTGGACCCCACCCAGTTCGGGTTTGTAAAAGGCAGATCATGTCTCCTAAACCTGATAGACTTCTTTGAAGCAGTCACCAAAGCGGTAGATGAGGGTAAGGTGGTTCACACAGCCTGTCTAGATCTTGCCAAGGCTTTTGACACTATCCCCCACTCTGGAATTATAGATAAACTCACTAAACTAGGTATAAGTCCCTATGTCACAAGATTGGTTGCCAACTGGCTCACTGACAGAAACCACACTGTGAAAGTAGCAGACTCCAACTCTGACTTCAGACCAGTGACAAGTGGAGTACCACAGGGTTCAGTCCTGGGTCCTCTCCTGTTTGGTATCAACTTCTCTGAAGTACAGGCTAACACAGAAGATCTTTGGCTAACGAAGTTCGCAGATGAATGCAAACTAGGAGCCATAATTGAAACTCCTAATGATGTGGATATCCTACAAAAGGGCCTCATTGAGACAGATGCCTGGTGTCAAAGCCATGGCCTCAAACTCAATGCCAAAAAGTGCATTGTCATCCCCTTTGGTAAAAACTCTGTACCCATGAACTACAACATAGGCGGTAGTATACTTAACACCAAAAGTGTGATAAGAGACCTTGGGACACAGGTGGACAGTAGTCTCTCCTTTGATAATCACATTGCCAAAGTAGTCAGGAAATCCTTCTACGTGGCACACCTCATCACAAAATGTTTCTCATCCAGAAAAAAAGAGCTCATTGTTCCCCTCTACTCATCACTTATTAGACCCATTATATAGTACAATGCCCCTTTTGGTATGTACCTCACAAGACATCTACAACAACTGGAAAGGCCACAGAAATACCTCACAAAGAGGATTACTGGCCTCAAACAGATGCCCTACACAGACTGTCTCAAAAAACTCCAGCTTTACTCCGTCGCATATCGTCTACTCAGAGGTGATCTCTGCTTAACATACAAAGCTATGTCAAACCCAGAGCTGTTGGACATGCTGCACTTAAAGAAATCCCAATCCCTCCGATCTACACACTCTAGGGACCTAAACCTTGTCACCAGAATAAACAGAACATGCTGGAGGGATGGATTCCTGTCGCAGAGACTTCCCATACTCTGGAATAAACTACCTATCTATATCAAACAAAGCTCCTCATTAGCACTCTTCAAAAAATCTTGATGATTGGATGGGAAATAGGAAATTCACTCCGGGGATCACTTCTGTGGCTCTGCTCGACAGTGGCCCAAGCAAATAATTTTCTTGGGTGGCAAAAGCCAGGGTACATGTTTGGCTGGGCTTGTATAGGCCCTAGGGCCGATAGCCTAGTATGTACCTATGAACCTATGAACCTGTACAAGTCAACAGGAAGAATAATATTATAGCTCATTCAATGCATGTGTGATAACCATTCAGGAAAATTGAGAAATGCAAGACATTGGTACAGAGGAGTCTGAAACTTCAGAAATGTTATTGGACCACATAGTTGAAAATGTGTGAAAAATGTTAACTTTAAAAAAGTTCAGAAGCAAATCCTTTTGTTGTAAACATGAAGCATTTTGTTAGAATTTCAAAAGTGTATACCTAAATTGAATAGTTTTCTGCAGAAAAAATGATCATGTGGAAAGATATGTTGAGATGGCCTGTGTGCTAGCAGGTGCCATTTTATGCTTTTTTAGAAAGAATGATATGAGGAAAAAGCATTTTCTGGATTTCTGTGGAAAATTGGCAGCAACTGGATCCAAGCTTGTAGGAGTGGAAGTTAGGGCTTGGGGAAAAGACATACCGAAATGAGAAGTGCTTAAATGTGTTAAGTGATGAAATATAAGCTTGCAAAGTGGAGTGATATCTCAGCAAAAGTATCTGTTGAGAAATCAGTTTCCTTTGTTTGCATCAGACCTCAGTTTAGTTTGAAAATTGTTTTCTTAACGAACATGTATTATCTCATTGTTGGACACCATGCAAAATCTGTATAACAGAAGGTAAAGAAGCTTTTTGACTATATTTCAGGACAAACAGTCCGACACAAAGCTTGATTTTATTTACACTGTTTAGGAATGTTGTCTAAGGATGTTAATTTGCTCTTCTCATATCCCCAGTGTAGTGAGACCATTTATAGATCCAAAGAGAACAATAGATAGACTGCATAACTTTATAGTTGAGAACTTAGTTGAAAGTAATAAGACAATCAATTCATATAGGGGTCACAGCACTGTCCCTGGTGTAGGGGCATGATGACTTTCTTTATTCAGGTGTTGATTTTATAGGAGGATTTACTCTTCAAAGGCTCCACAGGCCACAAAGAATATGAATGTTTCTGCAGACTTATTATGGGTTGTTAGTTGAGACAATAGTCAGTCAGGGACTAAGTTGTGATTGGTTCTAGCAGTGAATGGAGGTGGAAGGTACTGATTTGGTCTGTATTGAAACATTACTTTATAACAGCTGAAACTGATTATGAATTGCTGGTTTGTATTTTGGAGGAATGGGGAAAAAGTCATTATAGGTTATGATGTATGAGGAACTGTTTTGTGCTGATAGTAATACTGACTAGCAAGGTGAAGTTTTGAGAATCTTTTTCTTTTTGATTTGTTGCATGGAAGACGTGGGATTTCTAGATTTTTTTCACAACGCAACAGGTGGCATAAAACAGGTATGTTTAAGTGGCAACAGTGAATCTGGTTTTCCATAGCAGAATGGTAGGTCCATATGAACAGCAATGGAGTGATCTGGCAACTGAGTGGATACCACAAACATATATATGTGGACAAAGGGGCTTGCACAATGACTGGTATGTGGGCTAATCTTACTGGGCTAGTGAAGGATGTAATTAGCACTAGAGCTAGTTGGTACAGCATGCTAAGCTACTGAAAGCAGGAAAACGAATATTTAGTACAGTGTGAAGCTTCCAGTGAAGTCAGACAAGGGCCTGAGTGAAATAACACTCAGTTTCTTTATCACTTTTTCTCCTACCCCTGGTTGCAGTCAAAGATAATAAGCAGGTAAGTCAATAATATATGGCTATGTAGAGACAGTTAATAACACATCCTGAAGTTAAGGGCAGTTGGAGCATAGGGTTAAGGTTGTGAAGGTTTGATTCTCATAGCTCTCATTTCCTGCTGTATAAACTTGTGCAACTCACTTAATTAGACATTGCCCCCGGGTCACCTCTGTAGAAGGACTGTGCATCCAGTGGGCCTGCTTGGATAACAAATAACTAATATTGTTTTCTTAATTTTATTACTGTACGACTATGCCATAACAAAGTTATATTGTCTAATAAGGCATATATGTGTGTGTGTGTGTGTGTGTGTGTGTGTGTGTGTGTGTGTGTGTGTGTGTGTGTGTATAGGTAGATAGACAGATTAGATAGGTAGACAGGTTAGCCTAAATAAGAGTGTGGTATTTCCCCTAAGCCTAGCAGTCCATTGTAAGACATGAATAGTTAATTCATTTGGTTGGATTTATTAGAAAGTGATACCAAGTTTACACAGAAAGAGGAGTGAATACAGGACTAAAATATGATTAAATAAATCTTTAAGACCCTGGTAGGGAAGAATCAGCATTTACCTCTTGATATGTAGATGTGGAAGTGGTGAAATACTTTGATAGGAAGGGTCAATCTATGTTTTGTAACAAACATGAAACAATCACATGGAATGCAAGAGTTCTGGGTTCAATCCCCAGACAAGGGTCAGAGTTTTCCTTCCCTGCTGAGTTGTTAGTCAAATACTAGGTTCATGGTTTCTACTGCACTGGATGCTTAAGTGTTTAAAAAAATCACTTTACTCATGGTTTCCTAGATGAAAAGAAAAACTGCTCTTGGGGTGAAATCAGTTATTTAATTTAGCAATTCCTTGTTGGTTCAGTGGCAGTGACAAACACGTGAAATGTGGGGAGTCCTGGTTTCAATCCCCAGACAAGGGTCAGGGTTTTCCTTTTCTGTTGAATTGAGTATTTTCTTTTTTGGATAATAACATTACCATGCAACATTCTGAGTTAGTTAGTTGTGATTTGAGGGTACTCAAACAAGTGAATCATAGAGCTGTCTGTTTGTCTTTAGGGGCATGAATGTAGTTGAATAAATGTGAGTATGCATGTGTGGGTGTGTTTGTGTCTGGGTGGTTGTACTACTGGAGTTAGGTAGGGGATGCTGACTGTAGTGTTTGTGTTGAAGCATGTGTGTGGGTGTGAGGTTTCTGTCTGTGTGAGAGTATTTGTGAGGAAGGGGGGTTTGATGATGCCTGGATATGTGTGTGTGTGTGTGTGTGTGTGTGTGTGTGTGTGTGTGTGTGTGTGTGTGTGTATGCACATGCACACATGCTTGTAGGGAGTTGTCTATGGTACCATGATGCATGGGCAGGTAAGGTGTACACTTCTTATGCATTCAGGTCTGACAGAGCATTGTTTGATTCAGAGACACAGTAATTAGCTACTAAAGAGTTGTTTTCTCTGTGTCTTTACTATGGCTCTGAATCAGAGATTTTCCCTTCATCAAGCTTAGTGACTATCCCATGTTGGCCAGTTAGTACAGTTGGAGATAATCTCTCAATCTTGGCCAATGTTTTTTATAGCATGTTTTGCATCTTTTGTGAATACATGCTTCGTTTTAAATTATAGGCTGTGCTACTTTGGAAAACCAAAATGTCTGCTATAGTACTGCACTCATAGTACAACCCGAAAGAGTAAATTGGTTTGCATCACTGTTGATATAATATTCACAATTTCCTTGCAATATGTACAGTATATCTTCTGAAAAATAAACTTATCTAAATAGCACAGGGTATTGTCTTTTATCATACTAATAGTTATAGTGCTGCTTTTAGTTACAATACTGTCTGCCCAGAGATAAAGGGTTGGAGTTTAAAATACAGCACTACAACACTCATAGTAAATAGTATTTTTCTCTAAATCTCCTTTGTTGACCTTTGTTATATCACAATAAACATAGTAAAACATGCATCTCTTCAAGCAAATAACTACAGCATTTCAGACAGTAATCTTCTTGTAAGTCAGCAATCACACGTCTCTTGTCAAAAAAGGAAATCACCGAATAACACCTTATCACTTCCTCTGAGAATTAATGCTGCTTCATGTGCAGCATTATTTCTTATTAATTTCTACTTTCCAGGCCAGTTACTCACAGAGTACTAGACTAGGTCATGTGCTTGCTTATTTATCCCAATTTATTTCTTAAAACCATAGCTGATGGAAAAATATACATGTACCTTATTAAAAACAATCATATGCAAATTATAATTTATTCCACCTCACTCATTTATTCCATAAAGACATAATCAGATTAAACATTTTCACATAATTCTAAAATGTGGCATGTGGCTATTCCCCTTCTGTAAAACCTCCTATACTATGATGTTGAGTTTTAACAGGTGATTCCATACAGCATCCTCAAAACCTTCTATCAGCATTTATAAACATATGAAAGACACATTGTCAGTAGATAATATGTTCCAGACCCTTCTTCCTTGTTGCTCTAGTTTCCTGAATATATTACTTTCTAAATATTTATTAAGCTATCTTTATTTCTGTGCACATATAATCTGTTTTATGGCTTCCTTTTCACTGATATTTTAAAGACAGGGGACAGCCTAAGTATACCTTGTACATCATGTACATTATACACAATCAGGCATATTTTTTTCTTACATTTTATTTCTTTCTATTCTAGCATTGCATGCTTCTTTCAACATGAGCTAGTCCACCTGTCCTGCCAGCAGAAGTTTAAGAGGCAGTCCAGGCATTATATGCACCTCTATTGCTACAAATCAATATTCTCTTGCAGATGTTCAGTCATGCAGCCCCCTCCTTCTTCACTTATTAAGATCAGGAAATCATAAATATATGGTGTTATTACGTTGTCTTTAATAGTTATTTAATATGTACATTAGGGAAAGTGCACTCACTATCATTAAAACAATCAGTTTCAGTCCCCCCTTACTTCCCATGTCAACAATACTATAATGATAAAATGCACCAAAATCACTTCCTTAACAGCATATCTTAATTTAATGAAACTCATACTGCCATCTATAAAATACTGTTTCATTTAATTTTTATTTCTTCTTAGATTTAAAAATTCTGTCTTTAAATATTCTCTGTTTAGGTATAATTTCATTACATTAATATAAAGCTCACACAGGATGCCTGTCTGTTATTTGGTAACAGTACTGTAATACTGTTTCATCTTTCTTCATGATTTCCTTATCATAGTTAATATCTCATTATTAAAGCCTCACTTGTTGCACACTTGTTAAATGTCATAGTAAACGGGCTTCATACAGAGTAGGTATAGAAGACATTGGAATAATCAATTCACACATCTGTAGCATTGCACCATCAATCACAAAGTTGTAATAATGATAACATAGCTGCTAAGCCAATGTAGAAAATTTCCGTAATCTGATGCAGCATTGGTTATAGGTCAAACTCGGATACTAACAGTTTAAATTTATCTTTTTATGAAAGAAAATGCAACTATCATTTAAATAAATAAGTAAGCAAAATTCAAATACTGCCAAATATCCTGCATCATTAATTTTTAAGGTCACAGCAATGGTCTAAAGTTAATCAAAAATTTCCTTGTAAAATTCCCAAATATAAATCGTATGTACTGTTTCTGTTTAAGGAAAATTAGTTGTCATGATATTTGTCACCATAGCAATGATTTTATGGGGTCTGCTTCATAGTAATGCCGTCTGCAGAACAAATGATTCTTATCGTCAGCTGAGCTATTTATTATAACTCTCCAGGTTAACAGAGTTAAAGAAATCTCTTCTTCCTAGTGTCCTCAGTACAGTATTTCATTAACCTCCTGCCTACAGCTATTAACTGCACACAAGGTAGTATACAAGCCTTCAGTTTGTCCTGCCCTCACCTCTCTTTTCAGCAACTACCTTCCCAAAAGATCACTTAGATCAGAAAATCAACATCTACTACAGATACAAAAAACAAAACTACCTGCAGGCCAACTTCTATACTCTTATTCAGTCTCCAGGAACTGGAATGCTCTTCCAGTAACAGATCCAACCAAAAGCTTGCATGTTTTAAAACTTCATTACATAACTACTTCTGTTCCATATGGAGCAGTAACTGCTTCACACCTCCTAGTTTTAAATCCTGACCTCATCTACTCCCACTGCTCCTCTCATGTTCTTATAATCATTACTCAATCGCTGTATTTTCCTCAGTTTGTAACATATGCCTGACTACCTTTCTCTGAAGCTTCATCACCATATCATGTTTTAAATCTCACCTTACAAGTTACAATTTCCCTGCATCTCTACCTTTAATTAATACCAACTGCTAATATCTATACACTAAATTTATTATGATAATTTTCCTAAGTGCGTTTATTATCTCATCTATGTTAGCTTTGTATCTACAGCCATATGTATATTGACCCATTTATAGTTAATGTGTTTAATTCCTCTACTTAGCTTGTACAGTTCATACCAATTGTTCTTATTTGTTACATGTAATGTATTTTTGGAGCTTTTCTCCATGGGCCTCCATTAAAAATGGGCTCTTAATGGCTCAGTTGACTATTAGTCCCCATATACCCAAGCTCAATTACTTCTCAAATTGATTGTGATGTTTACTTCAGGGTTTGTAAACATCAGGACACCTACTGTTGAGAGACTGATATCAGAGTATAGGAAAAAAGAATGGGATAGGGCAATCCTAACTTGAAAGACCTGCTCTGGTTCAGTTTTTAGTCAAATCTAGAATACAAGCTACTGCTGAAAGGGCATAATTAGTAGGACATACAAAAAATGCATGGTAAATATAAGAATCAATCGGGAGGATAGAGAAGATTGGGAAGAGAGGCTGGAAATGCAATTTAAAGGGAACAATGGGAGGATATATGTATGCCTCCCAAGCATGCAACAAAGACCAGAAGGTTGAGGACCATTGTTTGGAGGTGTTTGCATAGGTATTGTTCTACCTCAAGCAGACTTCAAAGAAATTTTCTTGAGGTAAATGGCAAATGTCAGAGGTGTGATGGGGAAGAAAGAGGTAACTAAGCACACATTTTTTGGAGAATAATGAGTTGGCAGATTGTAATAATTCCCTACAGAGTACTCTGTCAGGAATATTGAGGAAGGAAATTATTTTTTTGAGCTGGGCTACAGAATTTAAATTGCCTAGACATAGTAAGGCCTTATTAAGTTTAATTCTGTTGGCTGCCAAAAAAGCAATTACACGAAAATCAAAATCAAAATCTAAACCATCTGCAATTCAAATGCTATTTATTGTTAGAGAGATAAAAGAAGTAAGAGTAGGATATTTACAAAAGTGAAGGAGTAAATTACATGGAAATATGTGGAATTTGTGGAAACAATACATGCAGAGTAATGTTCAGGAGGTGGAGTGAGGTTTAGGAGAAGGCAGAATTAAACAATTTATGTAATGGCAGACTGAACTGCGGTGGTGGTGCTGCAGTAGCGTTGTCACCTCACAGTAAGACGTTGTCCTGTTCGATTCTCAGCTAGAGCATCTTCTGTGTGGAGACATGCGTGAATGGGCGTACCTTCGTTGAAGGTTGTGCATCAGGGCCGGCAACTAGGTACATAAAACTCTACTGCCAATCATTAGCGGACTGGAGTTCCACTGTGGCGACCCCTAACCGGGAAAAGCCGAAAGACGCAACAACATGTAATGTCAGACTGAATGACAGTTGCTATACAGCAAGAAAATATATATGTAATGTATAATATATGTAAATAAAAAAATGTTAGTATGAATTGATTTAATTTCTGCTAAGTTATGGGTGCCTATGTTTTAAGTGATAATCTAATAAAGGTGTTTAGAAAAGACAACACATGCTGAATAGAACTTCAGCACAGCTGGAAGACAACTGATATTTTTAAGTTTATATATGTTAGATTCTGAAATAATATCAATAAACTCCAGTTTATGCAGAAAAGTTGCATTGCAATGGCCACGATCCATGTGCATTATTTGACCTGCTTCAGTAAATTTCCTTCCTGGTTGTCATAATACCACAGTACTTATTTGTTCTCATACGCTTTCGCAGATTTTATCATAATCACCCAGGGTTTACACTCGGTCATTAAAGGTCAATTAGTCCAAGCAGCTAGAATGGTGACCAAAGAAAGTGACTTTATAGAAGAATGTAAGAATTTACAACAAATGTTTCTAAGAAGGGGTTACCCAAATAATTTGATAAGAGAACTCATAGAAGTGGCATATATACACCCATACTTAATCAATATAAAAATTGTGACAGCACTTGTGATGGAAATGAAGTGAGTACATATAATGCAGAAAATGGAAATTTAGAATTTAGATACAGATTTATGCTCACATTTAGCTTAGATGCCATAGATTTCAAGAAAATAATATTTAAAAATTGGAATTTATTGACCGGACAGTCTTCAGTAGCTAATAGCTTCACTAACATACCCCAGGTAATATTTAAGAGGGAGAAGAATTTAAAATGTCTGTTAGAAAATAATAACAAAAAACAGTTGGTGAAAAATCCAGGTGTGTCTATATGCGGAACTTGTAATTATTGTAGAAATATGGAGATAGGGAAATTATTTAGTGTCCATAACAAGAAATATAGGATCAATAAGAGATTTTAATGTAACTCTAGATCTATTGTGTATATTGCATTGTGCCAGTCATGTCCATAATTTTATGTGGGCAAGACAGATCTCAAAATGAAGGAAAGGATATATGAACATCTGTATAGTACAAGGAAAAATAAAATAGAGAATGCTTTGGCTAAACATATTTCAGAATGTCCAACACACAGTTTTAAA
This sequence comes from Protopterus annectens, assembly GCF_019279795.1. Taxonomy (NCBI): domain Eukaryota; kingdom Metazoa; phylum Chordata; order Ceratodontiformes; family Protopteridae; genus Protopterus; species Protopterus annectens. The sequence goes on along the minus strand of NC_056739.1, from coordinate 1,080,499,516 downwards.
TTTAAAGTAATAGACAAAATCACACAAGATGGAAGGGGAGGCCCTAAGCCACTTTTATTAGAAAGATTAGAGTTATTGTGGCAGCTGAGATTAAACGCAGGAGCACACTCTGGGTTAAACGAGATGTACTCAATTCAGTGTACTTTAAAACTTAAAAGTTACTAGATAGTGTAAATATGTGTATAGACATGTAACATAACATGTGTTAATACTATTTTACATTTGGTTTTAGTAAATAATAACTTTCAGCCATGTGGCTAAAATGTACATGAAGTATGGTTTGGGAATAGTAGGGTTAAATAAATAAAAAATGGGGGATGAATTTATTACTGGAAGAAAATGGTCACATGACAGATTTTTAAAGTATTTATATGGAGTGTTTAGTATGGTGATTTTATCTGATGAAGTTTTGATACTTGGCAAAAGAAAAAGCGCTTAATAAACACTTTTTTTGTGGAATTACAGGTTGCTTTAGACTCTCTTCTTCAGTAACTGTTCATTTGTGGAATTTAGCATCTCATCTCTGTATGGAAAGTAAGGTTGTGCTTCTGGTGGTACACAGGATTGCATTGATGGTCATGCTACATTGATGAAGTGGTTGAGCTTTTGCAAAATTGGATCAGTCTTTGTATGAACTCTCAGCTCATCAAGTCTAGTGGTAGAAAAATTACTCACTTTCATGACATCAAAGTCAAAATTCTCTGCATCAAGCTGTTATGTGATATTTCTGGGTGATTTGTATAAGGTATCAGCCAGATAAAGAAGTTTACCCTTTGTATAGACCATTTTGAAATTATACTTTTACAATTTGAACATCATTCTTTGTAGTTTTGCTGGAGCAGAATGCATAGGCTTCTTTAAAATAGTGACTAGAGGTTGATGGTCAATTTCTATTTGGATAGCTGGTTCATAAATATAATCATGGAACTTAAAACATGAGAACACAATTGCCAAAAGTTCCTTCTCAATTTGAGCAAACTGCATCTCATTTTGGATAAGAGTTTTAGATGCATAGGCAACAGGTCTGCTCTCTTGAAGAATAACTGCACCAAAACCGAATTTTGAAGCATCACATGAAAGAACTACTGGTTTGTGGACATCATAGTATCTTAATGTAGGTGGGTTAGCAGTTTGCTGTTTGAGGTTATCAAATGCTCTCTGGTGTTATAACCATGACCATGCAGCATTTTTGCATGTCAGTTCTCTTAAAGGTGCTGATAACTCATTAAAGTCAGGGATAATTTTGCCCAAATAGTTAACCATACCAAGAACATGCTGCAGAGCTTGGACATTGTCTGGAGCTGGCATCTCAAGAATGGCTGCTTGCTTAGAAGAATCTGGTCATAGGCCTGTAATGGTAAATAAATGACCTCCATAAGTAAGTTCTGGTAGTCTGAATTTGCACTTCAGAGGATTGAGCTTTAAATTCTCTTTACGCGCTCTGTCCAGAACTTTTCTGAGGTTTCTGTCATGTTCTGCTTCACCATTACCTACAACCAGTAAATCATCAAAAATTAATGCACACAAGTAGCCTGAAAAAAATTGCTGCTTTGTACACTGAAATACTTCACTGGCAGAATTTATTCTAAAAGGCATCCTGAGGAAACTGTATCTACCAAATGGGGTACTGAATGTAGTCAATGCTGAAGATTTGCGATCAAGCATCACTTGCCAAAATGAACTCTTTGCATCTAAGACAGAAAAACAGTGGTATTTGGCATGAGGGTTGCAATCTCCTTGACTGTACGCATAGAATGATGACTCATTAGAGCTAAGTGATGTCTTCAGGCATTTCTGCAGTTAACTCCTACTATGCCTGTAGGTGTCAAATATTGCTTGTTCATATTTGCATTAATAATTCCAAAAGCATGCCACATATAAGGTATCAGAATATTTTATCTTGAAGCATAACATAATGACAAACACAACTGTATTGATATTTGACTTCTGTAAATGAGTATTTGTTAGAACTGTAAAGTGATAACTTCATTTTTTAAAGGCTCAAGCCACACCCACTAGGAGTTAAAGGTACACACTCAATAGAGCTGTAATGGAGGGAATGAGTTAATGCCTTGTTTTTAAGTCTCTTGGGTCAATGCATATTTTTGTTTCATCTGAATTTTTCTTATGAGCAGCTACCATGGAAAATACCCAATCAGTTAATTCTATGACTGGACAAATCACACCTTGCTGCACCATTTTGTCTAACTCGACCTTGACTTTGTCCTGAATAGCTATTGAAACTCTCCTTGCTAATCTGACCACTGGACTGACCTCTGGGTGTACTTTCATGGAGTACACAACTGGAAGTTTGCCTAGCTTGCTGTCGAACACATCAGCATACTCTGAGAAAATAGCATCACTGATACTGGACCTGGGACATGTGTTTACTTGATGTACTCCTTTGGTAAAATAAAGTAGTTTCATTCTCAAAATGTCTGTGAGACTTAATAATGACTGCACAGGTCTTCTGACTATATAAAATTGCAAGCTGTAACTGTTCCCCCCAAAATAGCATGAAAGCACTACTGAGCCTTCAGTTTGAATCTCTTCACCTCTATAAGCAACAAGTTTTGCACAATTGCTCAAATTAAGTTGCTTACCAGCTCTCACTTTAGCAAATGTTTCTGCTGACATTACATTACAATTTGAACCAGTGTCTACCTTGAAATCTGTGGGTTTACCATTGATCAGGGCAGTACAAAATACTTCATTTTATGCCAGCAAATCTACTGCATTAATCTTTTCACCGACCACTGAGACACTATCTACATAGAAAGAAGGGTTGCAGCTCTTATATGATCAACTTGATTTTTTGAGTGACCTTTCTTTACCTCTTCAGTCTTTTTGTTATCTTCTCAACCTTCAAATAATTTTTTTGTCATCATTAGTACATCATTGGAATGGCTGACCATCCTCCTCATTGCTATCTGCACACATTTCTTCTTTATTACTCATTAATTCAACTACCATTTTTATTTTTTCAGCCATCACTCCAGCACCAGTTTAATCATCATTTATGTTGAATTTCATTGTTAAACCACAAAATATAACTTTAATTCATCTCATGAGATGGATGGATGGAACAGGGTAGACATTCTATGCCATGGAGCACCATGAAACGTCCCTCATTGTGGTGTTATTTTTAAATATTCTACAGAAAGTTTGCTTGAAAATGACCGAACATGATACCTGTATACTGACAATGCCTTCTTTGCTTAGCTTTCCAAGCTTGACCTAATGGAGAGTCACTTTGTTATGCATTCCCATTGCCATATATCTTTTGACTGATTATGCTATCTTATGTCACATAGTTTACTGCAGAAAAGAAATAAGAATGGGAGGAAGGGTAAAGATTTTAGGGGAAAATTACATTGATAAGGTGAAAAGAGTGTTGACAGTGGTTAGTAAGGTCATGGTGGAAAAGGAAAATAAACTAGCAGCAAAGATAATGAAAGAGGAGAGCCATATTTAGCTACAGAGGAAAAAGGTAGGCACCGGGTATTGAGATTAATGAAATAAGAAAAAGGGGCACAGGGGCAGTATAGCAGGTGGGCATAATGAGCAAGTTCTTGTTCTCTGTCTCTGATTAAGAGAAAGAGAAGGAAGGGTCTCAGCTTATGAAGGAGGCAGGGGAAAGGATGTGGTATGTATAATGATGAAGACATTAAAAAAAGAAAAAGTGGATAAAGAACTGAACATTAAAGGAAGTTAAGACACATGGTTTAGATGGGATCTTGTAATGTATAAACTGAGAGTGCCACTTTATGTGACATTTGACATGGAAGTTAGACTTAATTATTCCTTCTATTGCAGTTGTTGCCACGATAGTAAATGGTACAGATGGATGCAAATTGACTCCTGTGTGCCAGTGTTACAATACCTCTGTTGTAGTTCTAGGTGCTACTGAAAGAATCCATACATCACACATTGTTAGAGTGGGATTAAGTAGTACTTGTAAGTTTGAGTTTTACCAGCTGGTGCACTGGAGTTT